>NC_134769.1:2159500-2468000 GCF_050436995.1 Anticarsia gemmatalis
TAATAGTTATTAGTAATTTGTACGTACATATTAAGTAGCTGTAACTTAAAATTACGTATAAAAATTAAAACTCAATTCTAAAGACAGAATTCTGTCTGGTCTTTCAGGAATCCTTGCCTCATCGACGGGGATTCAAACCTGAACTTTTAGTATATTAAAAGAACTAACTACAGTCTGAAAGGGCCACCTGTAATTCCTTACAAATGTTAAGGGCCGAGCCATATACCGGGCGAGTTAATAAACTCCAAGCTACTATCTAATAGCACTTTGCACGACATGGGAATCAAACTGTGGCCTCTAATTCATACTACATATATAACAACTATTCATTTTAAACTAAAACCTCGTACTTCTAAAAGCGGTAGAAACTTAATTATTTGTACGCGTTAATTAAGATTAAAGAATTAGCATTCAGTTCGTTACATTAATACGTTAGCTGGTTTCAAAGCCACCTGTCTTTAGACATGGTTTATTTATATATTTTATACTAACTTGTGCCTCGTTTGGGAGGAGACCCTTGCCCTGCAGTGGGACAGACATGGGTTATAAAAAAAAAAAAAAAAAACTTGTGCCTGCGACTCCGCCCTTGTAGGAATACTTCCCGTAATAAAAAAAATCTATGATTAATCACAAATAAATCAAATGGCAAGAAGTGAGTGTTTTCACACACCTCTATCTATGCCTTTAGATATAATAGGCGTGATGTTATGTAAAGATGTATGAATAAACTATAAGGATAATGAAAAATAGAGATTTTGATGAAATTTTGCATTTGGTTTAGTAAAAAGAAGCTTGCTATTGATATAAAAATGTTCTAATATTTGATCTGCAGTTTTCGAGATGACGCTAAACAAGCAAACTTTACTGATCCAGTCTTATTCCTCGGACGGAGTCGCGGATACTACTAAGTTGATAATAATCTCTAATCTTTATTATTAAAATAATTTTAATTAGAAATAGATATACAAACTAAATATTTATGACTTGATATCAAACAATTGTGAGAAATCATTACGAAGGATTAATAATTTAATGAACACAATTACTTTTGCGAAAATTTTACTTAACAATAAGTTAGTTGGTTACAGTATAAATATGCCTAATACCTAAGTTAAGAAAATACACACTATCTAATATTCTTTTGTGTCTAAACCACACAATTAAGAAACAAAAATCTAAAATCTCATAATATATTATGTAAGTCCTCGACACAAGGATATAAGCTCTAAAAATACGAACATACTGGAATGATGTCTGAACCCATTCTTAAAACAAGCAATGTAGTTTAACATAGCTACCACTGCGCTAAACGTTCGTAAGTTCGATTCCTTTACGGTACAAAAATGAAAGTTATCCACAAAAAGATAACAGGTGTTATGTCTAGATAAAACCATCAAGCTATATTTGTATGTTTGTAAGAATCCTCGCCATAAAAGGTCAATTCGAAAAACAGTCCTTTTTGAAAATACTCTAACAATATGCACTCGATATCGAATTCCGAACTCATTCTTAACCCTTCTGACGTCACACAAGGACCGTACACCACGCATGCGTAAAAAAGACCTCGCTGACCCTTAGTTATGCAATACAAACGAAATGCACCACAAAAAGATGAACAAAAACCATCTAACGGGTTCCGCGGGGTATTCGAAAAACCCTTTTTTTTCGTAACAGGAGCAAAAAGGCACAATGAATAAATGTTTTTGCAAATAAACTGGGCTTTTTCAGCACGCTTTGGAATTTAAAAATACTTTTTTGTGTGTTGTGTTAGGTTAGTTCTTAGTGATTAAAATGCTAATATTTTTGGACACGTGGCTTCGTTTTTTTTATGTAATCGTTGATTGTTTTAGTACAAGATTTATTGTGATTGTGAATATAAAATACTTTAAGTACTTGATTAAGTGTATTGGATGATTATTTTTTTTATCTTAATATACGATTAGTCTTTCAAAATAACTAGAACGGTAGTTAGATTCATAGTGAATTTGTGTATTGAGCACAGTTTTTTTATTTTCATATATAAAACTACTGGACGGATCGGGCTAAGATCGGATTGGTATGCAGGAAGATGATATGACGTAGTCATCCAGTCAATGGATAAAATAAGGGATAAAAGTTTGTATGAAAATTATGTCCTAAGACACAAACCATGCGAACAAAAGCTTGTTTTTTGTATAAACTGTGCATCCCTAACTAGTAGATTTACTTGTACTATATAACAAAGTTTTTAGCCTTGCAAAAGCCTACATGCATCCCCGTGCATGTTTAATGCACGGGGATGCAATGAGCAGTGAACAGGTTGAGCTTCTCCCAGATGGTCAGTGATTCTAAAACACTAGGTCAATTAGAAGCCTGAGAAATGACCCATATGGATACAGCATGTGGGTTAATAAGTCGTAGTCGGTTGCTATCACTGAACAGGTATTTGCTAAGCTCAGTAATGCCTGGGAATATAGACTAGACCAATGAAAGAGATGGGATTTTTGAAGAGCTTAGATTCTGCATACAATTTCAGCGTTCTAAGGGAGGAAGAGTATCTTATGACCTAATCGAGATTATAAACTATATGTGGGACCGATTTAATTAGAATCTATTTTGTCATTTTTGAGTTAAAGAGTGACAAACATACATAACCATCTCAAAAATGTATGTTTGTTTTGAGATGGTTGTTTTCACTTACTATCACGTTTTATAATATAAGTAGGGGACTAGGACTCAATCTAATTGCATAATAACTACTAAGATAACCTATTGTAATTCCCAGTAGATAGTGTATCCATAACCTTTACTTCAAAGTTAAATGAAGTTATAAATATCATCGGCATGTAGGATAATCTGCAAGCCATGTCATCGATCCATTTCATGCAACGAAACTTTAAAAATTAAAGCAGGCTTAAACTTTATTATCTGCATCCAGTTTTAAACCGCTGACAAGTGCAAAGAAGATATCATAATTTATAAAACCAGTTGATTATTTGCAATTTAAACGCAACTTTGTAACCTCCATTACGAGTAAACGACAATAAGTATTTCCATTTTGCATAATTTCTGCTAATAACTTCAACTTTAGCAGCTAATTAATTCTAAATGTAAATTTTTTGACAGATGGCAAACAGCCATTTTCAATATGGCGCTGTCGCTTAGCAACGGATGCGTGGGCGCAACTCAACAGGTGTTGCGGGATTTTTTTTTTAGTTTTTTTTTAATCCGAGGGTAGACGGCGATACGGCTTTTGAAATCCGGTGGGAAAGATTTTTTGAAAGATTTTTTTGGCATTTCTGTTTGTTATTAAGTATAATGAAATGTGTTTTTTTTTTTTGGTTGGAAATTGGGACAGTTGCGCAGGTTACTACAGGTTACGTTTTATTACGTTGAAGCGAAATATGTTACAAAAAATAGATTAGAGTAAACATACGAATATCTACGATTTACTGAATTTCAGAGGATCAGGTATTTTGTAATAAACGCTTATAAAAAAATATAAGGATATCTACATGTTATGTTTCTATTTTCTTTGGTAACTAACACTATACAATATTCATTAAATTGTGTCATAAAACTATTTAGACGTAATATAATCATACCCTTTCCTCAGAATATGCAGAGCTTAAACAAGACCACTATCTGCGATTTCTAACTATTTCCTCTGCTTCGTTTACATCTACACATACCATAAAATCAAACCTAGCACCTCAGTCTAGCCAAAGGACATTTGCAAGTGCAACCCGTCCAAAATAAACCAGAACTACTGTTACAAATATTCAACAGTACATAATGAATATTACATAAGATATACACAGATATTATTTACTTAGCCTGACCTTATAATTCGCTCCTACGCTGCCGGAACATATCACGTCCACGTGTTCACTACATGTAATATTCATACATAATTATATGCTTTAAATTGAGTACTGTGATATTATGTTAATGCGAAATTTAGTTTAAGGTTTGGTTCTCTGGTTTTTGTCTGAGTTTCTAAATTTCTGGTGGTGTGATAGATGATGACGAGGTCTCTGTTCGACTCCCAGGTTGGGTTCTGACTGTTTCTGTTTGCGTCGATAGTGTCTTGGGTTTATTTCTATCATTAATAAAAATGCGAAATATAGGTGTGATTAGAACAGCTTTGTGCTTCTCTGATAAATCATTTTGAGCTTGTAAACAGGCAGTTTCTAGTTCGCGTAACTCAAATTGTTGTAGTGACAGTTCGGGACAAACAAACGCGAAATTTCGCCAATATTTGGTTTTATTTAAATAAAACTATGAAACAATCAATAATTATAATGCATCATTATTTAAAAAAGTGACCGTGTCAATTAGATAATGAATATAAATAACTGATTGGAGCATTGCTACACTAATCAAGAATTACACGTATATTATTATCATAGTAAAGAATAAAATGATAGAAGTCTTTAAGAATTAATTAGCAGAAGCAGTTCCCAATATAACCATGACCATCATTCTTGCCAATTGAATTTTAAGTCGTAATTAACGAACATAACAATGGAATATTACCGAGCCTACTCATTAATCAACATCAATGCCCACTTGCCCACAAGTGGGCGTGCCCTTACAACTATTAAATACTACTACATATTTAAAACACCGCTATGTAATAGAATATTATATGATTGACAGAAAAACGCAAAAAATAAGTACCTTTATGACCGAAAAAGAAGTGAAATCAAATTGATGATTTGAAAAGCTAAAAACAAATGTGTTAAAATAGCTTTGTTTTTTGTTTTAACAAAAAATTATGACCTTTACAAGAACCTATAAAAAAATCGGTTACATTCAACAAAGAAATCATAACTGGACTTATATCGATTGATAGTTTGGTATAGCACGCGTCACATAACTTTATGTGTTTGAAAATAGCTGCAAGCCTCTAAAAAATACATAGACTACTCTTTATTTTTAAAAAGTCTGGTTATAATTTATTCATCACAATTTTTAATAAAAGTTCACAAATTTCTACTCTAGATGTTATGAATATTTTGATGAAAAATATAATATCCAATAATTAAAACATATCACCAACTATATCAACAGTTTACTGGACTGTATCATCTTGGGTGGACCTAAATCTGGACATATTTTTGCAAAACACATCACCATTCAAACAGGTATCTAACCAATCAAAGGCATTATTTTCTTATCCTAGACCTAAAGCACAATAAATAAGTCTATTCTATTTATAGAAGTTATCCTAATACTTTGTTTAGACTACGCAGTGACATGTACAGTCGGGAACATAATAATTAAACACATCATGTCCTCGCACATGTGCAGCGCACTTGTCTAGCCGACGTTGTCACTTATATTTCATTTATCGATGTTTGGGACTTAGAGTGGACATGCCTTTAAATAATATTAAGTTAGTGACTATTTGATAGTCAAATAACGGTAATATATTTGCTACAAAATAAATGGTCACGAACTCTTAAAAAAAAACATATTTTTTACCCTTACGCTCTTTAATCAATGAGTAACTTCAGAATTGATAGGGTTTTACACAGTCAAACTCAAAAATATCATTGAAAATTGACAATAAATTTAAAAAAAACTCGTAAAAAATTCCAAAGGGGTCCGTCAAATATTATTAGTCAAATATTCATTGAAAAATGTCCGTTAATTAAATTTAAAGGAATCGTTACACTAAGTTATCTTTGGTAACAAATATTGGTATAAATTTTACACGACCATGTGAGAATGAAAAGCCTTAAAACTTTCACAGTAGCGACAGCTATTTATACACCTAACAAAAACTTATTAAAAAACGCCATAAACGTACAGTATTTATTGAGGGCATGCAAAGTCCCCAACCCGCACTTGGCCAGCGTGGTGGACTCAAGGCCTAACCCCTCCCCCTCGTTCGGGAGGAGACCCTTGCCCTGCAGTGGGACAGATATGGGTTATTAAAAAAAAAAAAAAAAAAAAAAACGTACAGTAATTACATTTTAATTTGACATTAATCTACTAATCCTACAAGCAAATGTTTCATAGTAATGTACAGTCGAGTTCTATAATATGTGACCGTGTTGATGAATCAAAAATAAATACGCAATGTTAAGTTTCATAAAAATCTGAACACAATATTTTGAGCTATTGTCTGTAGCAATATTATTGATATTATGTAGTTAGTAGTTACATATTTATGGTGTGACAGAATGTAAATATTTTATTACAAGGCAAAGCTGTTTAGATTTTTATGAAACTTAACACTGCCTATATATTTTTGATTCATCAACACGTTCACATATTATAGAACTCGACTGTACAGTCGAACAAATTTACAGCCAATCCATAAAAAACTGTTCTCAAAATTACTCGTGCCTCTTCGTAACACTTTTTAATAGCGATACTACTTCTTAATCGATTTGCAAAAGAAAAAACCTATGTACTCAAATTTTGGCTTTTTTATTCCTCTAATGTGTAACACATTCGGTATCTGTCATTATTTTTTTGAGATTAAATGATCTTTGAACTAACACTTACTTACACTAGCTTGCACTCGCGGCGTCTGTTGCAAGGAAATAAATAAAAGTATTCTAAAAAAAATATCATGATTTTACCTATTTAGTATTACAAAAATATAAAAACATCAAAAATACTAATTGAAGATTTCAGAAAGGTAAAGCTCATTATTGATTTTGACAAAATAAATAAGTAGGTATTAATATTCAAATACTACTAAACACTTATTTCAAGAAGAAGTTTCCAGAAAATTGTCTTTTAACGACCATGGAATGAAGCGAAATAGTATCGTAACTGAATTAAAGTAAATTTAAAATATACTTTCGAAATTTTTTTTTTTTTATTTCAACGCACAAACGTGAACATATATAAAATAACTGTAGTATAGAATAAAAACTTAGTAGAACATTTTTTCAAAATACATTTTCGATTTCTTACACTGATCAAGTGACTGCCAAACGCACGATTATTGGCAAATCATCCCCCGATCGTTAACTGTAGCGGTAAATACTATATTCAAAAAGAAATACTATTGATTAATTAATATAGAATTAAAAAATATTGTTAAGCATGTCTTAGGATGATGGCCGAGCAATATTAGAGGAAATTAAGTCGTGATTCTTAGGGCAATAGGTTACTTTCAAAATGACCTACATAAAATAATTAAATAAATATCATTGGACAAGTTACACGGTCATTTGATTCCAAACTAGGCATAGCTTGTACTATGGTAAATAAATAAGTGATAAACATACTTCTATACTTGTAAATACATACTAATATAGATGAATTAACAAACAGGCTCAAAACAGATACTCGTGCTCATCACACAAATATTTGTCCCGAGATTTGAACCTACTACACAAGGCGCTACGGTTATTGCGGCGAGTTGACCACGTTAACCACTGCGCCAAATGTGCAGCTAAACATCATAACATGATAAACATCAGCTCATCTTTTGATTTGAAGTTGTAAACCACAACCTAGTTTAAACATTAATCAAGCCAGTCTAAAGATTTTTGATTTTGATTAACTGACTACCGGAACGGATTCGTGTACTTTTTTATAGTTAATTTTGACTATATTATATGTCTTTGATTAAGTGCCTTCGTGACATGGAAGAGACAGCTTATTCTAAATAAAAATTAAATGAAATTCAGCAATGTAGATACAATTATATCTATAAAGAATTAAGGCCTTTTTTCCTGAGGGAAACGAGTAGGCCGAGTAATGCCACTTGCTAAGAACCCTTGCTCCATTCACATCCAAACATCTTGGGAAATACAGGACTGCCGGTTAAGAGTACAATGCATGTGACATTTTTGCAGGGTATTGCCGTTCATTGCAATAATAACACACTTCTTCATAAGAACCAGACCTCATTGAAGAGCAAGAGAGAAAGCCAAAGACCTTCGTAAGAGGAATTACCGACATAGCAACAAAATTTCAAGAGCTAAATAGATTAAAATTGGATTAAATTTCCCAACAAAAATTCCTTCGTAACATAGATTTCCCAATCATCACAGTTTTTTCCGGCGACACTTTTTACTCGATACCCTCAAACGGTTCAGATAATAAGAAACCTTGGTCATGGGTCATCGTGTCTCTATCTAGAACAGCTCTGTCAAGGGTATTTCTTTTCCTGTAAGGTCCATATTACTGACCTTTTAATCCATCTTGGTTTATAAGAACAAAGAAGTAGGTAGTTCTGGTACTAAGCAAATGATTGCATAAAAATCTTTATACATGATATTACGTTACATCACGCCTTTTTTCCATAGGGGTAGGCAGTGACCAAAGAACGCCACTTGGCACGATCCTTACATTCTGCAATTCCCCTGCCTCATTCACATCCATACATTTTGTCATACAGGACCACCGGTTACGAGTACTACGCATTAGACCTTTTTGCAAGACATCACCAATATGATTTGTGTAGATTATTACCTAGTTCAGAAATTATTTGGTCTGGAAATATCAAATAGTTTTTAACTAGATAGAGACTGCAATATTCCCAAAGCTAGATTCTACAATAGTTTCTTATTAATATGACTGCCTGCTGTGTTTAAGACTATTTGAACATAGTCACAAAGTACATCCAGAGAGGAACAAAAATTGCTTGGTTCATATAAATATTTGTTTTGTATAAGAATTAGATCAGCCCAGGAGGACTATCCCGTATCTCAATAGGCAAATATTTGAAAGCCACTATGCTGTACATTGCTTTTCTCTCTCTTAGATTATGGCAATTAATACGTTACATCAAAGCAGCCGTGTACTTAATATCGGCCATGAATTTGTTGTACACTAGATGTCAACTGAGAGAAATACGTGATACAGATCAGTATTTGCAATAGTAATAGTATCGAAGAAGCAATTGCTTTTAGTATTAATTAAGTATTTCCACACCTTATCTTGGAAAACTACCAAAAAAATACAAATGTACGATTCTGTGATTACCAAAACAACAAAAAAATCGATCTTATCAAGAATATTTTTTCCGATATAACGGCTTTAACCAAAAAAAATTGGGGTCAATTTGCAGTTTCTTACAGTAGGCAGTGAGAGGTCAATTTAGATATACAAGCGCCGGCAAATCGTATTAGTAAAAAATACTTCACACTAGAGGCCGTCCGTGACTTCGTCCGCGTGGAAACCCCCCGTCCCGTGTAAATCCCGACCCCTCGGGAACTCCGGGATAAAAGTAGCCTATGTGTTACTCTGGGTCTTCAGGTACCTATATACCAAATTTTATTGTAATCGGTTTTGTAGTATTTGCATGAAATAGTAACAAACATTCATACATACATACAAACATTCTCACAAACTTTCGCATTTATAATATTAGTAGGATTAATACAAATTGACCTATCAGCAGTAAAGCAGTGACCCGAGAGAGATCTATCCATGAATAATTCACCATCACCTTTGCAAGTATGGTACTGACCTGCTACATGTGTAACCTTATGTTCATTGATCTCTGCTTCCGCACCGCTTCGGAGCCTAATTGTATCTTACTCTTTCTAATTTGGTTTGGATGTTTGCGATGAAACTACTGAACAGATTACTACGAATTTTGGTATACAGATAGTTTATAACTTGGATAATTTTTGTTCAGAGAAATTATTACATGCGGACGAAGTCGCAGACCATACCGAAATTATAATGAGACCAATATCAATATTGACTGCGGATGGAGACGCGAAGAAGCCAATTTCTGGAATCTAAGAGATGAAGGAGTTCGGTAGAGACCCATACTCTTATTTCTCTCTCTTTCTCTCTTCCTGTTCCGTGATGATTATCCCTTGTGGGTATGTGTAATTTATCTCTTCTAATTCCATTTATGCTCAAAATGTTCGATTTACGTTAAGGTAAGGCATCAAGAGTTAATTTCTGAACACGATTATTATAAAGACAATTGTAAATTAACAAAATCGTAATGAGAGTATGGTTAGAATCATTTAACAAAATAGAAGCACAAAAAATAAGTATCCCAGTCGTATCCACACAAAATAGTCGTTATAAAAATGTGGGAGCTGTAACTCGACACACAAAATTGATTCACGTGCTTTTATTTCAAACGGTTGCGCCGAAAGTTTATAGTTTTTGGAAATTGTCACAAAAACTTCAAGTTTATAGTTAGTTAAATTATACGCAATCTGGTTGTGTTTTAGTTGATTAGTGATTATGAATGGTAGTTTTAATTAAATGTGCTTTAGGATCGTTGGAAAAGACTTTTTTTTGGCTGTTGTGAAGATTTTATGAATGAAATAGCAGCTAATAAGGTTTTTCTAGGATTTTTTCTTTGATTCTTGTGTCGATGTGTTGTTTCAAGATTTTGTTAGACAATTCAAGAGCATAGCATGGTTTGAAATTGATATTGGGAACTACAGTGTGTCTGGTAGTCAAATACAAACGAAGTCTTTGGTTTGAGTCCACCAAACCATATTTGATTGTATATTTCAAGAGTACCATATTAATTTACACATATCTTATTCATACTAAAACAAAATTATTACAGATCGGAATCTATTAATAACTCTTCATACTTCTTTGGAATAGTTTTCGGCTTACAGCAAACGGAAGCTTTGAAAGCCGTAACACAGAAGGAAGCCGTTACCATAGGTGTTACGACTGACATAAAGGTACATTAATGTTTAACTTGAAAACTAATCAGGATGATCCAAATTTGATTGATATGTGTCCACTTGCTTCTTTAGAGAAAAGCTAGTTAATTGCTTTCGGCTTACAGCAAACAGAAGCTTTGAAAGCCGTAACACAGAAGGAAGCCGTTACCATAGGTGTTACGATTGACATACAGGGAACATTAATGTTTCACTTTTAAAGTTAAACAAGTGCTCGTGCTTCTTTGGGAGAGAGCAGAAGCTTTGAAAGCCGTAACACAGAAGGAAGCCGTTACCATAGGTGTTACGACTGACATAAAGGTACAATAATGTTTAACTTTTAAATTCGCACTAAGTGAGCAAGTTCGAGCAAATGATAGATTAATTACAGTTCATTAAATGTTGTGTGTGGACCGGTTGCTTTGAGATAATTTATGGGCGGATTTTGGGGTTCCTCTGAAGGTTATAACAGAGGTATTTTGAAGGCAAAATTGTTTGGTAATTTATTTGAGTATTGTTGTAGATAGTTTAAGAGACCTACCGTTACGGTCAAAAGTTGATAGTGTAAATTATGTTTGTATGAAATAAATATTTTGAGAAAAGTTTCAAGAAGATCAAATAAGCAACATTTTTTTCTTTACAATGTCAAATATTTAAAATGGCTTGATCTTGAACTAAGAATTTTCTCGATGAAGCAAAAATATTATTTGAAATAATAACATTTGGTGTTGTTTGGTCTCGGCCATCCGCCATCAGTGGCTTGATATTATGAACTAACTTTTTATTGATACATTTTTTTTATTATGAACTTATTTTCTAACTTTATATTTTTCCCGTAAATATCTTCAAAGAAACTATGTACGAATACAAGATATCCCTGCTATATTCCTTACGGAAGCCCAACAATCAAACGGAACTCAACGATTACATAACACTCAATCTTGCAAATTTTTTTCTAAATAATAACCACGTTAGATAAAAATCAATTTATAATAATTCCAATGTAAGACTTTGGCATAGTAATTTGTAGTCTCGGTGGAAAACCGCAAAAAAAATCAAGGTCAAGCTTAGTACAAGATCACTAGTTACTAAGTGATGTTAAAATCATTATTTTTGATGTAAGTATCTTTTCTAGGCATTTTTATAGGCTGTGGTTTCTTCACGCTTTGCTGCAATAGTAGGTATAAGCAGGAAAACTGAGTACTTTTGAAATGTGGTTTTTTCTCTGCTTCTGTGCCCCGGGCGGTAGTGTATTCGACTGTTGATCATGAAACATTATAAAGGCTCAAGTTCGAATCCTAGCTCGAGCAAAGTACTTGTTCTTTTCTAATTTATATAAGAGTGTTTCTTAATAAGTTCCTCTTAACATACCTAACATAATGTCAAGGGACTGGCCAATATACTTGGTAGTCACGGTACTAGGCACTAGTGAATTTTGGTCCAATTTCAGGTAAAATTAAGCCATATCATAGGACTCTGGGCAGCTTGAACAACTTTGACACAAACAATACTATGGCTGAATGATGAAGGGAAAATTCAGAGTCAATATTCTAATGCCAAAAATTATAAACCTTCGCTTGATCAAAGTTTAATAAAGACGTCCTCCATGTTATTCTATAAATAGTCGAAGTTTTTTGTGTGTTATGTTCTTTCACATCATATTATTTCTTCATTATGTAATCGCACGGAATACTGTTGATTCGTTAGCTATAAATAGAATTTCTGTAATTGGTTTACTATTATTGTATCTGTCTGAACTTAGTCAAAGCATTTGGCTAGTCATTTTTACAAATTTTCTGCCGTTTCTTCAACATTGTCTGCCGTACAGAGTGCTCGAGTTCGAATCCTGGGTCGGGCCAAAAAGTATTTTCTGAGTTAAGAATTTGTCAGAGGTTTCTTTCAGTTTTGTTAGTTCTAATAAAACTGGCTGCCGTAGCCGAAAATAGATCAGGAGAACACTACTTTATTGCAATAGGCTTGCCCATGCATGCAACTAACATTGCAAATGGCTAAATTTGGGTGTACGCCACACATCTCTGCCTACAACTTCAAATATATCAGTCGTGACCATAGGGCAGAAGCAGTATCATAAGAAAGGACAAACCTAAACTTAAATACAGGCCAGCTTACCACCTTAAAAGCGTTATATTATATACAATGGTAACTCAACAAGTTATATAACGAATGTATATTTTATGCGATGATGTCATAGAGAATCCTGAATTATGACTCTTATGATTTAAAAGCTTCGAGTTTTACTTATGGAAATGTTTTGATGGTATATTAGTAGGTTGGGCGTGTGTTACACCGAAGTGTAATGTTGATCTATTAGTTTGTTGGTTTTGTGATCGGAATGTATTATATTTTTCATACATACCTACTTTCACGCATTTTATACCCGAAAGTGTAAGCAGACGTATATGAAATATACACATTTCTTTATCAAAAATGTTAGTCCCGGTAATCGAACCTGAGACTTCAAGATCACAAGTCTATTTGTATGTTTATATTATAATGGGATCATTATTTGTCATTGTTGAAGGTACGTAAAGTAACTACTAAAAATTTGTACCTACTCATTCTATTCTCATATGATTCTAAATCTTGTAGACCAGATTCACCGTAGTCACTTACTACTCATTTGAGTTATAGATTAAATAATTTTAATTTAATTGAAATATCAATCTCTGTTCATTATTTTCTTTTTGTGTCCAAAAACATACAAACTTTAAGTAACGTTTGTTTAAAGTCGTACATTTGTTACGATACGGTGTAACAACTATTTGTAGTGATGATGACAGATACTTGATGTTCACGAGTATTATTTAAAATTATTTTCCGAGGACCCAGAGGTCAAATCCGTCCCTGTCTTAGCCAAAAACGTGTTTGTAGGGCGACCATTATATATATGTATTAAATAGGATATATAGCTACCTATTAATAGAACGAAAATGGACATGAGCCATGAATTCGACCTCGATTTACTTGACGTTTCGGCACGACACAGTCACGGTCTAAAAGTTATAATAACAAAGGAGTTGGTTAGTTTATTACCTTACTCTGCTATATTTTTGTACATACAAAAATTACATTAGCAAAGGGTATAACTAAGTATAATAATATACCCAATTATCGCATGAACATACCTAACACTTGTATTTTATACATTTGACAAGAAATATACTAAACATATTACGATGGTCTTTTATTGAATAATTGTGCTACAAGCAGAAATACATATTATATTTTATTTAACCCCAAATAACTGTATACTGTATCAATAGAGTGATAGTCAAGTCAATCCAACATTCAGACAAAAATACACGAAGAATTGAGAACCTCCTCTTTTATTAAAGTCGCTAAAAATATGAAACTAAATATATTATCCCAACAAACAATTGAATCATGGTGCTCGCAAAGTCATGGGAGTACGTTGTATTACGCCTAATGCCTGCACGTCAATCACTTTGATTGAACCGACAAAAACATTGATTCATACATCTAGTTACTACTCGGTTTGAGGGTAGGCAGCACGGTGTGACTCTTGATATCTTTCTTGAAGTGTTTAATCGACTGATGAAGTCTTGAGTTTGAGTATTGGGCTCGCCCTGTATTATATGAAAGTTAAAATATACAGGGTGTAACGTAAACACGACTTGGACGCGTTCCTGGACAATTGGCTGGACACAGCAAGCGACCGAGGGGACTAGAAGTCTAGGGGAGAGGCCTTTGCTCAGCAGTGGGACACGGAAACAGGCTAGATAAAAAAAACGTTAACACGTTTCATACACTTCTACCTATGTATATCTTTGGGCGTAATAGGCGTGATGGTATAGTAGAAAAAAAATCATACAGTTCTCTAGAAAAACATTCAATAATTTTGTCATGGAAGCCACCTTAGTCATTAGATATAGTTTTGATAGATTCTTTTCTATGAAGACGTTTACGTTCACGTGTGTATGTCGTAAACTCTTAAGATAAATCTAAACCATAGAACGATAGGTAAGGAAGACGGTTGGAAGTAAAGCTATGACGATTTATTAATGTTAGTTTATGACCTTGATAAAATTCGGGCAAACCCATGACTTTGGCGCGCTTCAGACTGACTCAGGAACTGAATTCCAGACCTCACTCACTAGTATACAGACGCAGTTTCTATTTCTGCGCATAAAAGGCAAGTTTTTGTAATACAAAGTTTCACAGTCTCACCTAAGGTTGTGTTATGACACCTCATATGACCTTAGGTTAGGCATTACTTAGGTCATAGAGGTCAAACATTATACAAGGTAAACAATAATGAAAGAAAATATTCTAAATACATTATATTTATTTGTAAGTTTCTATTGAATTATTGCTGTGTTGTGATTCATTTGCGTTTTAAGTGATTATTCAGCTCCCGTAGATAGTGGTGTGATGTTAGCTAGACTATAGCCTGTCTATTATACACCAAAGTATTTTTAGAAATTTGACCAATAAATCCTGAAATTTGCGTGTTTTAAACAAACAAAAATACATTTTTTACGATGATTTCACGCAGTTTATGATGGGTTTCCTAATTCTTAAATGTCAGAGTAGCTCTATTCCAAATTCTTACAAAATTAAGCCCAAAACAGTCTTTACAGGCAGCATATATTTTACTTGTATTTGCGAAACGTCTCATTTAAATTAGATATAGATGCAGATCCTCATCTAGTTAGTGGTCAACCTAGTGTAAGTTCCACAAGTCGTTGCCTTGGCTAAACAACTGTCAAAAATAAGCTGCGATTACAATCAGCTCTGATCAATATTAATTAAATAAACCTTAGTTATTTATCTATCTATCCACGTGTGTCTTCAATTAACCATTCTGTATACTAATGTATAAAGATTAGAGCGTAACTAAGAGATTCCAACAAAAAAATAGCAAGTGTTAGCGAATCTATACTAATATTATAAAGTTGAAGAGTTTGTTTGTTTGTTTGAACGCTGTAATCTCAGGAACTACTGGTCCGATTTGAAAAATTCTTTCAGTGTTAGATAGCCCATTTATCGAGTAAGGCTATAGGCTATATATCATCACGCTACTACTAATCGGAGCAGAGTACCAGTGAAAAATGTTACAAAAACGGGGAAAATTTTGACGCATTCTCTCTTATGTTGCAAGCGAAGTTGCGCGGGTCAGCTAGCTAAACATAATAGTCGTGGCACGTTTTTGTGAAGCTTATTTACCGGTTGTTTTGTATGTATGTTTGTAAATCACGTGTTCATCATCATCAAACAACCTTTAAATATCCTAGAGAGAATCATTCAACATTATTTTGGTTATAAGTGAGGAAAAAATATTCGTCTTTTGTGATTCAGTAATCATTGATTTTACAATGGTAGTCCCATGTAAGTTGTATGGATGTGAATTAAGCAAAAGGAAGTTTGTAAGGATCGTATTAAATGGTGTCTGGTCTTTGCCTACCCCTATGGGAATAAGACGTGCTTTTGAGTATGTATGTAGTCCTATGTAATATGGAGCGATCCTATTGCGATAAAAATTCCGCGTTACTATATAAAGTATATTATGATGGCAGCAGGAATTGGAAAACACCTTTGTTTCGCTTGAACTGGGTATCGAACCCAAATAGCTGCATAGACTATCGCTCATAATGAAACTGTTGTCGCGTAGATAAATTGAGTGAGAGAGAATAACATTGAATAAATAGGCTTTCAGGGTTTTAAATACTACGTCTAAGGACGACTCTTTTCTTACGTGCGGGATATCAACAGATATAGCCCCCCAAATCCGTGATAAGATTACAATATTTAGAGAATTGTTAACTTGCAAGAATCGAAAGAGAAGCCTCATTGTCTCTCCATGACGTAATAAACATTTATTAAGTAAACAAGTAAGAGAATAAAATAATAACAGTCATAATAGCTCGCACTTACTCACTGTCGATGTAAATACATAACAGATCCATCAATGTATTACTTCCGTGATCGGATCTAACTAACCGTTTAAACAATAAATACTATTTAAATGTCACCCATTATTGAGTTACTACGCTTAACTCTATTAACTGATCCCCAGGACAAATCGCGCTTATACAGTTTTGGTTCACAAGTTCGCAAATTATACATATTATTTTAAACCAATTTAGACTGTCTTTGTACCAAATTTCATGAAATTTTGTTTAGTGTTATTGACGTGAAAGAGTAACAAACATACATACATCCTCCCAAATAACCAGAGATGTGCTTTAGACATTTCGAATTTGTCCGATTTTGTGAGATGAAAAAAGAAAAAAAAGCAATGCTATGGAACTTCATTATTATATCACGTTAAAACAAAGTTTTAACTGTTTAAAATTTGCGTATTCAATAACCTAATTCTTACATAAGATGTCGCATCATAAATTATTTTTTACAACTCCCTCTGAGACCAAACACGTTAAATTAAAATTAATTTGGCAAAAATGTAAATGAAGCATGGTTTCCGAGACAAAAATATTCGTGTAACATCTATTTAAAACATTACTTAATAAAAAAACATCAACAACACATTGTTCTACTCATATTTACGCAAAAAGAGAAGTTTTTTATCAATCAAACGTTAAGGAATCCAAAAAAGATGTTTTATTTGACATTTATATCTTTATAACACTATAAATATTGCAGTTAACAGTAAAATGATCCACACGTTTTAAATTTAAATATTATTTTGGTCACAAGACACGCTAAGGACGCACAGAATTACACTGACCCAGTAATTTTACAAAAAGAGTAATAAAAAACATTATCTAACACATTTTTTGTTTGAAATAAACGTTTTTTGGCGGGTAAAGAAAAACAATATGGCGGTCCGACTGTCAGATTTGAACAATGAATGAGTTTTTATAGCTTTTTGTAGTTTGA
Source organism: Anticarsia gemmatalis (assembly GCF_050436995.1). NCBI lineage: Eukaryota > Metazoa > Arthropoda > Insecta > Lepidoptera > Erebidae > Anticarsia > Anticarsia gemmatalis. Next base: position 2,176,987 of record NC_134769.1, read on the forward strand.
CTCATGTGTGATAATGAAAGTAATGCTTTTTTTGTCAATGTTTAACAAAAAGTGAGGTTTCGCGTAATGTGGTGGCATTTTTTTATAAAAACTAAGTCGTAAATATGAAATCGAATGGCATTTAAGCGTTTTTATGTCATATGTTTTATAGCCGTGTAATAAATATTTAGAACAATGTTTTTTGTATTAAATTGAATATTAAATATGTTTTTTGCTGGTTAAGTGCGATAAAACGTTTACGACTTTTTAGTTATATTTGTTTTGGGATAAAAACTTGCTTACATAATTATTATTGAATGAAGTTAGGTGTATTATGTATAGAAAGAAATGGGAGTGTATTTTTATTATTAGTGTATCTCCATGGCAACAATATTTTACTTTTTGCTTTGTTTATTTTAGTTTCTTTTTTCAGGGTTAGTTAAGTAGGAATTTTCATGTTATTTTTATTGAGTTTGTATTTAATTCTTTTTAAGTAGGACAACAATTAGAACCGTGTATTTCTTTAACTTTGCACATTTTGTCACACATCCCTGTCCCACTGCTGGGCAAAGGCTAGATTGTCTCCTCGTTGCATCTGGTCGTTATGTAATTAGTCCATTTCTATTTTTTTTATAACCCATTTCTGTCCCACTGCCAGGCAAGGGTCTACTCTAACGAGGCGGAGGGGTCAGGCCTTGAGTCCACCACGCTGGCCAAGTGCGGGTTGGGGACTTTGCATGCCCTTAATAAATGTATTAAACAAATTTTAGACATGCAAGGTTTCCTCACGATGTTTTAATTATTCTTCAATATATTCCTCTCCCATCCCGGACATATTAGATCCATGAACTTTATTTTTAAGTAATTAAAACACCATTTCAAAAGTAATCGACATAAAATTACTAACTTTATTAAGCGTGTAAATTAATTAACGAATACAGTTTTTGCTCGACACGGAAGTTGAACCGGTGAGTTTATTTTGACATTATAGTTATTTAGACGTTCTAATTCATCATGATTGAGTATGTATGAATGTGTATGGAGCTAATGGAGAGACTTGAGAAATGTTTGGGACTTTAAAACCATCAAACACCAGTTAGATGGATGGATCAAGAAGAAACAGAAACTTACTTATTTCTTAGCATGTAGTTAACCGTGCGTTACTTTGAAACCTCGGGTCATAGGTTCAATTCCCGGAATCGAACCCACGACCGACGCAATGGTAGTGGCGTGGTAACCTAAACCACTGCGCCACGGAAGCAGTCGAGAAGAACTACCAAAGAATTTCCTCCGAAGGTCTTTCAGTAGCATACATATACCAAGTAAACGTAAATCACAAACCAAAAATTATGAATCGCACTAACAAAATTAATATCAAATGAATATTCATATGAAAAAACAAAATAAATCTCGACTTATCTAGTTTTTTGAATACATTAAAGTTTATAAATTGCATTAAAACAACCAATTTGCATAGGAAATGAACGAAACAGGTTCCAACCAATTATTTTTGTTTGAAAATATTTTTCGTTAGTTGTGTGATATTATTTAATCTATGAAATGTCAATTTGTTGAATACTTCCTATTGCGAATGTCGAGCAATGACTTCTAGACGATCAAGGACATTGTCACAGTCTTTCTGAAAGTAGACTTGCTTTTTTGAAATAACTTTAGCTATTTCTAATATACAATTTTAGTTATGCCTTCACTTTTCTATCGAAGGAATACTGCACAGTAAGCTATATTTATCATATTTAATAGCAAAGCTATGAAGACATTCCCGGGGTTAAAAAGTGTCAATATGATGTGATTCAGATTCATAACTTAAAACATACTTGTGCGTCCAAGGTCATCAAAATCCATTCTGCAATTATAGCTTGAAATAGTCTAAACAACTACATTAATACATTTTAGTGGCATAATTAATTTTATTAATAAGGTTTTAAATACTTCGATCTATTCTATGGACCTGCGTTCTTGGTTAGCAACCGTCATGCTGGCTTTATACCCTCATTTCAAGTGACACTCCGAGACTACCAATCCACTAACTGGTTACCTTACAGTTCCTTACCTTACTAATCTTTCATTGAGTTGAGCTTAAGTCTAGCTGAACATGTTTTTTCCAAGAAAAATATCAGACCTAAGACAAGACAACCATAATTACAATCAAACCAGACGCATTAGTTTTAACAAATTGCAATAGCCAAATCAAAATCGTTACAGTAGTTTTTGAGTGACGTGCACACAAATGGACAAAAAACGAGTGCAAATATAATTGTGCATATTAGTCGGTGCGGTGAACTCAATTTCTATATATGAGTTTGATATACAAAAAGCCTGTGAAATAAATTATACAGTGTTATAAAAGATTAGCTTATCAGTTGTCAAATTGACTACTTAAGTTTTCAAAATGGGTGGTAACATCCTGCTCATCTCGTTAGATGCCGTTTTGAAAATGGCGGTCAGTGGGTGAGAGAGAGATCCATCAATTTCAAAAAGAAAGAGTATTTTTTGATGAGGTTAGCAACTTAGTGTCAAAGATTTCTGAAGCTAGCTTTGGCTTAATGACTACTGTCTGGGATGACCACAACTGGAACTGCTGCAAATTAAAAGTATGATAAAAGTGTAACTGGTGATGACGATTAGATGGCAGGAAGTTAAAGAAACGACTACTAATCAATAAACTGGCCACGATGAAGAAGCGCTACCATATCTCGTTATTTAACTAGTGAGTGCATCTGTTAATTCATAATACGAAATTCGTCTTCCATTTCCTTCCAAATGCAATATGGTGGGCTCATAAGACAATAGCATCTCCTTTGTGAAAGAAAATGAGAGAAAAGTCTTGGAGTTGAGGACTATGCCGGGTAAGATTTTCCTTCCAGAAAGAGAAATTGGCCTAAAATTTACTGCGGCCAAGTACGTGTTGGGGACTTTCAATCTCTTCAAGAATATAGATAATAATTATTCACGATTCTTTGTAGTTTCGCTGTTGCTATGACAACTCTTTATATGTTAGATATTATACGAATAATCTCGAAGGTTTCTAAGTAAATCGAGTTTCTATATTCTTCAAACACTTAGTTCAATGATCCTTAAACTAATTTATGTACCATTGTCTTATTGACAAAAACTTGAGATCTACGAAATAAATCACACCTTTGAAATAATGGTATCTTATTTATTTATACCATAGTTTTGCAATAGAATTGAACACTATATTTCCATTCATGTAAGTGGCGGGATCCGAGCTGATAATGAAGTCTCGGGTTCGATTTCCAGATCGGGTATGAAATAATATTGGTATATTCTTTGGATATTTCTTAATAGTATCCTGGAGTAACATGCCTTTTGTATATCCATAGGCTCGTACCCTATTGCATGGGACAGACATTGTTAATGGCGAGACGAAGATGCTTACACCTTTAGGTAGAACAGGTGTGATATTACGTTGGTATGAGATCACCGGAATCCCCTGTTCCGAGAGTATATAATAAATACACAGTTCATACTCCATTTATGTATAACGTACTCATAATAATAATCATAAGGCTTATAATAATAATTATAAGGGCTGTGGGAAGTCATGAACATAGAGTACTACTCCATACCCATTCATACATCTCACGTCATTTGCAACAAACAAACAAATGCAAAAGATCTGCAAAAGATTGTTTGCTATCATAAATAAAAGTAACAATAAAGTGTTAAATAAAACACGGAAAGCTGTATGCGGAAAAACCAGCGTGTAGGTAGCGATCTCAGACGAGTACTTATGCGTTAGACCGTTAAAAAACAACTAAAACGTCTAAACAGACATACAAAAAACACAAAGAAAAATCTACCTTATAGATCTAAATATATGGTTGGTATTACAATGTGGCTGAATAAAAATAAGGCATTATAAATATTATGATGTAATACGCGTCTGTACAAGGTCAGTTTAGACCGAAAATCAGGTTTTGGCTCCCCCCCTCCCTCCCCCCCGCACCGCGTCGCAAGCGTGCGCGTGAGCAGCGTCATAGAGGCGCCGGCGTGCGTTGTGATGGCGAGAACACTTGATAGAGTTTTTGGTATAGTTAAATTAATTAGAAGTATTAACAATTATTGAATCTGTAAATAGAATGATAAGAAAGACGGCAGACTAATGCAACTGTATGTAACTGATTAAATTTGCTGTAAGTTTTCCAGTGACGTGAAAAAAAGATTTTATTCATGACTGTTTCTTTTTCAGATACAGTCTACTGTACTGTGCAATACTAAGGGCCCGGATGACGGATTATCATCAGCCCGTGTTAAGCTATTTGTGGCTTAGATCTTTCTCGTTGCTAATTTTGCAAAAAAATAATCATTCATCAACAATCATGATTTTCTCACCTATGTCTATAAAAAATACATGCATAGGTGTAACTGTGATGCGAATCTTTAAATGTTCCGTTAATAAAGGTACTGCAGTCGTATTGCTTTGATATTATTTAATACATATAACATTTTAATCACATAAACAAATTCAAACTACGATTACATACATACCTACTTAATAATATGTTATTTTTGAAGAAAATTTCATATTCAATTTCTTTTTATTTTTAACTTATAGAAAAATAAATCATTCAACACTATAATAATAGTCGCTCATTAAATATTTTATTTTGCTCGTATTATATCACAAAGTAATCCGAAGTATGTTTACAAACAAACCATTTATAAATAACTAAAGTATGTAAAACGTTGATTAAAACATACTATCGGTTAGAGATAGATAAGTACATGCAAGAGTAGATATGCCCGGCTAGCTCAGTCGGTAGAGCATGAGACTCTTAATCTCAGGGTCGTGGGTTCGAGCCCCACGTTGGGCGCGATTCCCTTTTTGTAGTTTTTACTTCATTATTTCAAAATTGGGTAGGTAGAATACTTATAGATTATTAGAATTTATTTTTAGCACTAATTATGATGTTATTTATAACACTAAATATTATGTGTAATAATTTTAAAATTAGGTAGCTATAGACTAAAATGTATTCATATTTTTTTTTCATTTTTTTTATATTTTTAACCCATTTATGTCCCACTGCTGGGCAAGGGTCTCCTCCCGTAATGAGGGAGGGGCAAGGCTTTTATTCATTTATCTCTAAAAAAATATTTCCTGTTATTTAATAAAGAAAAAAGTTCTTTTCCATCATTATTATTCAATGTAAAACATAATCATCATGCAACCAACTAAAATACTTCAAAAAATTAATTATTCCGATTCAACTAGCCTCTCTACTTCGAAGCACACGTTATTCTATTCGGAATTCGTCAAAATACTCGACAACGAACTACCACATGGCTCGCGAGTCATTTTTCATAGTCTCACCTATGTGTGCGTGTATACACGTACCTACATGAACCTGCATGTGTGCGTGCATGCGTCCGCGCCGATTTGACCAACCTTTTGCGTCTTGTTAGTAAGTATATAAATTTAAGCACTGTATAATAATGTATAAATTTATTTAATGTCCCACTGCTGGGCAAGGGTTTCTTCTCGGAATGAGAAGGTTAGGTTTTGAGTCCACCACACTGGCCACGTGCGGGTTGGGGACTTTGCATACATTCAAGGACTGTATTAAAGAACTCTCAAGCATGCAAGATTGCATCACGATGTTTTCCTTCATTGTTACTGTGTAATACGCACATAACTTCGAAAAGTGTTGCCTCGGGTTCGAATCTTGGACCACTTGCTTGGGAGGTACCAACTTATACCACTCGGCTATCACTGCTCTGCATAATATAACAATAAATGTATATTATTGTATAATATTTAGGACTAATATCTATTTGAACTGGACCTTCAAAATTAACATATTTATTGGAAAATACGGTTTTATATTATGTAATAATGAGATGTAATAAAAAGTTGTTGTTGTGGTTTTTTTTAGAGAAGAAATTTTGCGAATAATTTTATAAATAGTCTTCAAGGTCGAGTAGTCACTATTATCAAAAAATGGTTTCACAATGTTACGCAATTTCTCAAAAATATAAAAAATGCATTTAATACTTTATAACAATTTGAGTCGAAAGTATATAAGAATAAAGTCAAAATATTTCCTTAATTCAAAAATATACTACTTACTAGATTTCGCCCGCGACTTCGTCCTTACAACTATAGTATAAGTTATAAACTATCTGTACACCAAATTCGTTCACTAGTTCTTTCATTAAAGAGTAATTAACATACATCCATCCTCACAAACTTTTACATTTATATTAGTAGTATTGACTTATTCATAGCTCAAAAATCTTTGGCAATATACTTACAAGCTTTTAAAGTATTGACTTAATATAAAGAGCCTCCTTACCAGCCAGTCTTTTGAGATGATGACGTCATCAAGTAGTCGTAAATGCTCTACTCCTTTTCGAAATATGACGTCATCAACTAGACTGTTTACTTTGCTACTGACTGAATTCAAACCATTTACTCTTGTACCTCCGAATATAGCAACTAGTTAAGATAGACTGTGTGGTAGACCTTAGATTATAAATAGGTAAGGGAAATCCCCTATTACTCACTGTAACTAATAATTTCCTAAATTATACACTGATTAGATAAGCAGGCGGTAGTGAAAACAACTGCTGATCACCTGATCGTGAGGTCTCAGATTTGATTCTGGGGTTGAACAAAGTGCTGTTGGTAAGTATTTGTAAATGATATTAGTTGTTTTTCAATGGGAGTTCAGAATTTGGTAACGTGCCTGTATGATAATAGACTCGCCCCCTATTACATGGGACTAAAATTCTGAATGAGGAAACGCGGGTGCAATAATACATCTCTACCTACACCTTCAAGAATACCGAGCATGATGGTTTGTATGTATGTTTTTATAAATAAATCTGCGAGAATTTCGTCTTTCATCATTTTAATGTTATTTCAAGGCCGCGAAGTCCTCCGTGGACTTTTACTTATAGAATCATTGCTATAATTAAGTTTTCATATTAATCATTAATAAGGAAAACCACAAATAATAATAATATAATTAGAAATGAATAATGATAAATTTATGTATATTTTAATATCAAGTTAATTTGAAAACGGATGTTAGAAGATTTTATTTTTATGTAAGGTATTATTTACTATTGTACTGATACATATATATCCTGTATGACAAGATGTATGGATGTGAATGAAGCAAAGGAAGTTTGTAAGGATCGTACCACGTGGTTCTCTGATCTTTGCCTACCCCTATGGGAAGATGTGATTATGATGATGATAATGTATGTATGTATGTATGATACATACATAATATCACGGCTGTTATACCCAAAGGCGTAAGCAGAGGTGTATGAAATACACCCGCGTTTCATCGTAAACTGTTAGTCCCACATAAAAGATGCCTATTTCTAAATGATTGATAGCTTTTATAGAAAAATTGATTTCACCAACACTGACACGATAACACACCCTATGGATAATAGTCGGATAACTGATAGATAAAGTATCAGCAAGTGTCTTAAACTATTGTCTAAATCCCATCTCATATATAAGTAACGGTTATCTTAACCGACACTTATACAAAGAGAAACCGGGAATAAATGTTGAATAATCAAACTTGTTCAAAATTATTCGTTTCACGTACCTAACTCAAGTTAAAAAAGTAAATTATATTATCCACTGAAATAAATAAAAATAATATTGTTATCCTAACAGACAAGAACTTCAATAGATTAGCATAAAATTATGAAAATTAAACTTGCTACCAATTTTACCGGCAAAAAATATTCTTATCTACTTATGTATAAAGTCCAAAGATTAACCGAAATTTTCAAGTGTTTAACTTACCTCCTATTATAATAATACTAGTATAATTGCTTTGATAAAGTACATCCTTATTTACTAAGAATATTATTATTCCGGTCAAAGTTGAAGAGGACTTTAGATATTTTTTGCAGTGATCATTATTTGTGTATTCAATGGAGCCTTCATATAAGTATTTCTAAATATTTATGTACATACCTTATTTGTATATAGTAATAAATCAACCCGGAAATTTTCATAATTGACATTTGATTGACTGTACTATACAAGCCATAGGTTTCGAGGTTACAACAACTAAATCGTAATTATTTATTAAGAAAAACTTGTTCTACGATTATTTTTACGATTCGATAATTCGAAGGAATGATAAATGGATTTGATTATTTTTATTGATGCCTATAAATATCCTTGAACTATTAAAGAAACATAAATTTTAAATCAGATTCACGATGATGTATGAGATTACTACCAGACAACTACTAACGCCATCTAGTAATGATCGATAGAACTAATCGCGTTACTTCCATATTGCGTCAATAGATGTCGCTACATGTCTATCGATCGTTTTGTGGAAGGGTGCATACATTAATAAAATTATTTATTTGTTATGTCGTGCTTTCTTGATAAAAATTGTAATTACTTATGGAATAAAATTAAGGACTTACGGTTTGTTTGGTTGAAGTTGATTGTGCGATTGTACGTACCTGAAAAGATATAAAAAGGTCTGTTAATATTGTATGGATAATTTTATTGTGAAAGCGATTCATTCGTGATAATAAAAGTAATGCCATTTTACTCTTACTATTGAGGGAAGATTTTTAATTTTATTCTTTTGATGTGTATTTTTCTTGGAAGATGGTAATGTTGATAAAAAAATATGCGGCGTTTAAGACTATCGCTTTAGATTGAGAATAAATAAAACAAAAAGCATTAATAATACCTAACTGATATTTTTTATTGTCGTTTATAGACACAAGAAAGTAAGTCATTTAGTTTTTATATGAATGTGAACCTGATATTCATCTATTATAATAACTCGGAACTAAAAACATTAAAAAAAGCAACTTGAATCCAAGTTTAACACACATTCGTTAGTTTATTATAAAAACTTTTGACCCTTCTGTCTTAAGCAAAATTCTACAAACAATGATGAGCTCCTTTCCTTATTTAATCACAAAAAACACGATTTTACTTTATAAAGGAAAAAAACAAATTTTAGCTTTGACTATTTTCATAATTCGTCTCAAATCATTAGTAATTAACAAATATAATAATATACTTTATTTTGATACCCATTTTCAACAACTATTCACCTGTTTATCCCATGTAACCCGTGCCCATTGTAATCAAACTATTGAATTGCAATAATCAGACTGCTTCATTGATAAAATCAACCAATCGGAAATCAATTTACATAATTTTGTATACATACGCGTGGTATTTGTTGACAAGTGTCAACTATTTGAATTGGTAAATAAAGTCAAATGTAGGCCAATTTAATTTATTATACTAACAAATTCTTAATAAACATGATATTAAGATTTGACAGAATATTGAAAATTCATAATATTTCTTTGGTCTCTGCCTACTCCTACGGGAAAAAATCGTCAAATCGATGTTAATATTCTAATGACTAATAATATAATTATACTATATCTACATAGCTTTTTTGAATTTAAACTTATAACTAGGTCTAAGAATAGAGTAGTCGATAAAATTCAGATTGTCATACAAAATTAAGAATAAAACTTGTTAATAACGAATTCTATTATTATCATCCCCAAAAAAAACTATAAAGCAATCAAGTTTTCACATAAAACGAGACAATACACAACAGTCGTTATAATTAATGCAAGACCTTTATCATTTTTTGTTTCTTCACACAAAAAAACATCTCCCAACGGCTTCTCACCCCGGAACTAAAAAACTAGATAACATTCCCACAGTCTCAGTTTTAAACACAGCATTTGATTTGCATACACACCGAATGATTAATAATTCTTAGTTCCATTTTTTCAAAACACTCACCCCAAAAGATTTAATACAATAAGATGCTATTAAAATAAAAGATCATGCACACATCCATTTGCATACGGAAGTATGAGAACAGAAAGAAGACGGCGTACCACAAGGGACGCTACTAGGTCCGGGTTAAAATATGCAAAATTTGTCAGTCTCCCATACAAGCGGTTTTTTTTCTTTATTTGTTTTTATCTTCGCACGACGATTTGCATTTCTAGTTCGACTATTTTGCATATTAAAGTTCTTGGGTGTTTACTCACGGCATTATTTTAATTCTTTTTTTTCTAAGGGTCAGGTTTTTTTTCTTTGGTAATTTTGCTCGTATTGTTGGGTACGTGAATAATTAGAGATAGGAACAAGAAGTATGTCCCCAATTTCTTTTGTATGTCTAATTGAAATCCGGTTTTGATGCGAAGTCATCATCGTCTTTTTTTTTTATTCTTTTTTTTCAATGGTTTTTTATTGTGTAGCATCTGCTTTTTGCAATTAGAAGTCGTGAGAAAAGACTAGGAATTAATTATAAATATTGTTCCTTGAGTTTCAATAGCGGGTACTGTTTTCATTATTTGTGCGTTACTGTTTTATGACGGTTAACGGTTTTGAGTGTTATTTTTAATTGGCTTTTGTTGAATATAAGATTTTTAGAATTTTGAAGATTCTCACAAAATAAAAACTTGCAATTATTGAAAATGATTTATTCATAATCACACTGATTTAAACATTTCTATTTAATATACCGATCGAAAAGATTTAGCAAATTGGTCGATGTAAAATAGTCTGTCTACAGATGATTTATTCGTACGCTAACACTAAAACGTACATCTCAAATGTCAATTGTAAGCAATCGAATTGATCTTTTGTGATGATCAACAATCAAATAAATAGAGTTTTCTTTTCATTATATTCGAAAGTGTGACCACTACCGTTACTTTGCATTCGATTCTTTTCAATCAGAACATCACCTATCAAATCAGACTGTTATACACTAACAATAACACAATTGCTTTAAAGCAGCCCTAAAAAATATTATATTTCATCAATAGAGGGTTGATACAAAAATCATAAAATACATTTCTATCGAACAATGGTTGACATTGACGCGTGCTCGATAAAGATCTATAGATCTATATAGATCAATTGGTATGAAATTCGATAGGTTTTTTGCGTTGACCGCAGTCACGATCTTTGGTTGTTTTTGGTTATTTTCCGGTTAATTATGCTGTCTGGTGCATTTGTAATAGTTTTGTTGACTTTGAATTTCACGAAAGTTTTGTCCAGTTTTTGTTCAGCTGTTTATTAATCGGCTTGTTAAATTTGAATTTTAAATGCATTATTTGTCATTTTATTGAGATTGGTCAGTCAATTCTACTGAGTATGGGTCTTATGCGCGATTGATAGCGAACGGTTTACTAAACTTTATTTATGCTGTAGTCACGGGCAAGCTTAATACCTAGTTGTAATTGTTGCGAATCTACTTCATATCAAATAAATTAATACTTAAAGTTATAATATTCAAGGTTGTTTTAAAAAAATTGACTTTTATACGATACCTACGTATTATTGTCCTGCTTCTATAAAAAAAAGTGAAATACTCTGATCATTTGAAATTGAATAGTGTGACAAAAAACGAGTATCATGAATGAATTTATATTGCACTATGCACTACAGTACAATACAGGTTTTTTGTATAAACTTATATTACTTTTTATAAGTATCGTTTGATTTGGTTAAAATTCAGGTTATTTCGTAAGAGAAAGATTTTTTTACGTATCCAACTCATACATTTTTATCCTAGGAAATAATCACATAGTTTTATCAGAATTGATATGAATTTATTAATTCTAATATTTAATATCACTTCTAAAAATAAAACAGTTAATAATATCTCCCAGTAAGTATATTAAGAACAAAATCTTTCTCAAAATTTCTTAAACATTTCTTTGAAACTCCTTTAAAAGGGGCTGTAACAGTACTTAACCCTTCGCGCCCCCCACAATGCATCAATACTCAATAATCTCATAATAGATATTGAAGGGTTAACCCTTTAAGACTTTACAAAGGAACTTTTATCGTAAAGCCGATTTTGCATGACTGACGAGTTATAAAACAATTGTATTGTGTGTTCGAGCCTAATCTTTTGTAGCTTGAGGAGGTACGTACCCTTTTAGTAGTTGTAATACAAAATACAATCAATGTATTGGTTCGTCCCAATCATTTGGTGTTATTGGTTTGTAATTTCGTGGTATTTTTAAACTAGCTTCTGCTCGTTACTTTATCTATATAAAAAAGTGCTTGTTGCAGAAACATATCAGACAAATCATCCTATTCTAAGAATGATAAATCTTCTTTATCGTATTGTAATTTAACTAACTGAATATCTTTATCTATATTTGCGTTTACCCGAGTGCAATATTAGTCAAACCTTACTTTAAATAATCTATTTTATGGTCATAATCTAGAAAGAAAATGATGTACTTTTGCAGTAGTAAATTGTATAAACGTTAGTTTTTGTCTACATACGCTAGAAGTATTTATTTATCATTTAGCATCATGAAGTAGTTAATATTCAACCTAGTGTCGAAGTTGTTTAAACCGCCTGAAAGCCTTTGACAATGTTTAAAGGCTTAAAATGCCAAGCCATCACAAAAAGAAATCTCACGCAAAAGCAAAGCGTGATACAGATATTTTATAAAACGCTAAAATTAATGACAGTTTCTGTGTGTGTGAACGACGCATATTATCTAAGTTGTGTAAAATTTTACATTGCATATTTTTATCTATCACCTCTATTAATAAATCCATTACAATTGTAAAACGACAGCTGAACTCCTAATGACGTATCATTAATAAACTAAATTCCCACAACAAAATCTATTAAATATTCTAATCCTAAACCATTCTAAAAATCTCCATAAAATACCTTCTTCAAATTTGGCAATGACAAATTATGGTAAAAGTTCAAGCAGTTTCCGAGATGCGTTCTCACATACAGATGAACCACCCATCTGCCCTATTAGTGCATGTTTTATTCAATAATTGTCAAGCATTTTAGTTATTATGCAAAATACCCATATTGTAATGGTGTATGTTGACATAATAACATCAATCTACTATTTGATTTATTTGTAGGGTGGGCAGGATAAGTTTAGATGGAGGTATCGATAGTCGATTAACACGGAACTTTGGTTGATAGTAAAGCGAGGATTTAGAAAACTTAATAATTTCAGGTATTTTTTGTTATCTGTGTTTAATATTTGAAGTATGTTCATATTGATGAAATCGTTTATATTAATATGCTAATCAATGATTACCCTTAGTTCCAATATTGTAATTTATATAATGATTTAACTGCGTTATTTATGGAATTGACAGACAATTACCGGAAATATTTCCAGAAACAAGCTTTATTGCTAAAAAAAGATATTACTTTCTAATGTCTTTATTCTGGAGGCATTATTAAAAAAAATATATCGATCTCTTAATTTTTTTGACACAAACTAAACATACTTCACAACTCATCTAACATACATAGAAATTGCTACTCCTATACTAAATAATGACCATACAACGAGAAATTTTTAAACATTTTTAATATACCTTCTTTCAACAACATTATCGATACCATCTATCGACAACATCATCCCCTCACTATACCCTAGATCATTCTTAAGTCGACTACACAATGTATTTTCGCACCGCAACGCCTATTAGCACACACTGCCTTTGTCATTCAAATATTGTGTTCAGTATGAATACCCCTTTATACTGTGTACCTGATCAGAATCGAACCCGCGATCTTAGAAGGATTAGTGGTATATTTATTGCACGTATTTCCCGGATGTGTAATTTAAACTTGGGATTTTTGTGTTTTGTGACACCTTTAGATTTGGTGGGATTGATATTCGATTCTCCAGTTAAAAGGTTACAGACTTGGGAGGCAACCATGTATCTCAGTTGATAACTATTTGAAAACCAAACTGCTGCAACTGCAACCTCTCTTCCAAGAGATAGAAAAAAGTTCGTTTAAGTAAATATCTCAAATGTAAGTGTAAAGTAAATTTTTAATTTTGGTCTTAGGCTACTTTCTTATGGAAAAACCAATAACTATAATGTACAATTAATTTAGCCCTTTATAATATTTAACGTAAGCAATTCTTATATCAAAAGAAAACTCATACAAATCTTATCAAAGCACCACTTATGGTTTACAAGACGGGAATCGTACCTGCTTACTTTCTAACTGCGGTCGCAACCACAAGCGTCTTGTGGTCGTGATGTTACGGTAATAACCTTGGATTTTACCTTATATTTACATTTATGGTGTATTTCATTGTTTCGGAGATGAACAATTTTGAGGTCGGATGAAAGTAATGTGTATGAAAGATTGTTGCTAAGGAGTTGAGAAATTATTACGACGCTAGAAGTAATAAAATCCTTGTTTTCAAATATTAACACATTGAACACTAAAAATCCCACAAAATCTATACTAATATTACAAAGCTGAAGAGTTTGTTTGTTTCTTTGTTTGAACGCGCTAATCTCAGGAACGAATGGTCCGATTTGAAAAAATCTTTTAGTGTTAGATAGCCCATTTATCGAGGAAAACTATAGGCTACATATCATCACGCTACGACCAATAGAGTACCAGTAAAAATTGATACAAAAACGGAAATTGAAACAAAAACGAAAATTTTGACCCATTACTTATTATGTGACGCAGGCGAAGTTACGCGAGTCAGCTAGTAAGAATATAAGAAAGAAAATAATTGGGTTTCGTTTAGACAATGGGAGATTGTCTTGCCTGTTTTCATTTTCAAAAAACTGCAACCGAAATGTCCGATTTTTAATAGAAATGTCATTGAACTATAGAATGTTCCACCAAAGATTTGTTTGACACACTGATCGTACTAAAGAAAGCACAATCTTCTGCAATAATCCTTATTTAAATCCTGAAATAACTGGGAGAAAGAAAAATTTTAAGTGATTGTCTATCATAGATTTTATACACAGGAGTCTCCCAAAACAATGTAAGTAATTCTTTGGTAAAAGTCTCAAGTTTCAATGATATTCACCCTAATGTCTTATAAGTGGGTCGGTATAAACTGAGCCGCCGCAAACCACAGCTCTCTTTACCAGTAAGAATGTTATTTCGCTAAATTATGATGTTTATATTGTTAATAGGAGTCTATCTATGTATAATATATAAAAAGACTGAAACGCCAACTGTGTTGCTAAGCGCAAAACTCAAGAATGGCTCAACCAATTCGACTTATGGAGTTTGAAAAATGGCTTTAAGACACGATAAAGAGTTTTGTAGAGAAATATTCTTTAAAAAAAACTATGAAAATTCGTGGGTGAAGCTGCGTGTGTCAGTTAGTGTAGAATACCTCTTTATATTAGCTATTAAAAAGTCTCAAGTTTCGTTCTCGATGAAAATTTGAACAAATTGCTTTAAAGGCATGGTATTCTTTTACGGTTTTAAAAGGCTGGTTTAGTGATTCGTCCCAAGACACAAGAACTATTCTTGATGCAAGAGTTGTCTTAAAAAAATCATATTTCTATCACTCGAACTTTTTACAAAACTTATTCATAACTTCTCTGAAAATTCCTAAAACTATCCGTTAGCTTGAAAACGTGTTAATTAACATTAAAACTAACCTATTCTCGAAGTGGCTAAATATCTGTGGGACGAATTCTGCCACCCCACTGGCGATGACGTTAAGATTAATAGTAGCAGTTGAAGGGGTTCAAACTACCCCTTTCTGTTGTCAGCTTTTAAATTTTGCGGTCGTGTGCTTTATACTTACTTATTAGAAGTATATTGATCCTTTAAATTCAACTGATCGATATTTTGAAAGTTTTTGAGTGAATTTTGGACAACGAAAATAATATGACACTAAAATAGAGTGCAGCGGTGTTTTTACAAACATACAAATGACACATACATAAAAAGATAAAGTAAAATCATAAGAAGTATATACATATATAGTGCTTAGAAAGCACTAATAATAAAAACAAAGCAAAATATTAATAATAGGGTTATTGTTTTACCCTTTCGGTCACTGAACCCTAAAAATACTGGGAATTGAACCTGAGTCATCCAGTGCAGTCCAGAACCATTTTCAATAAGTTACGTTACGATAGAGTCATTAAAAGCTGCTGTCAGAAAATGGTCACACACAAACCTAATAAACATATTAAACATTGCATACAAATTGAGAATCCAACCAATTTTATAGGCGTCAGTCAATAAGAAAATAAACCAACACTTAAATTAGCCAATTAAAAATCTAAAAGCCAATTTCTAAGAAATTCTTCACAATAAAAATGCTATTCTATTGTTTATAAAAACAAAAATCCATAATACATGAGTTTGAAGTCAACAACATCGTATATGAACCTGGGACTTAGCAAACGGTTACTTTAACCTTTCAGCTATGCTATTAAAATATCATAAGTCAACATGGAAGCCATTTAAAATAATTCAATGTATTAAATAGACGTGAAATTGTAAACTTCCGGCGCAAGCGCACGATTTAGACAAGAAAAATGTTTGTACTTTTATCAGGGTTGGCAATTATCACTTACAGAAAACGTAACGAGGTAAACATTTATGAGAGTGATTATTATTGTGTAATATTAGATATATTCTATTTAATTTATATAACTTACTCAGTTTAAAAATTGCTTATTTATATTAAGATTCAAAAGAAATAAAAATATAATAAGGTTGTAAGAATCATTTGACTACCCCTATGGGGAAAAGGCGTGATTAGATGTATGTTAAAAGATGTTTCTTGTTAATAGAGTAAAATTATCTTGTAATCTTTCTACTAATGTTTGACGATTATAGTGCTTCATTAATCTATTATTGCCTGCTTTGTTCTCAATTCTAAATAATATATCTAAAATAATCGCAAACATCTTAAAGAGTTTTAAACACTTCGACCTGTATAAAAATAAATAGATTTTAATTTTATAGCGCCACGAATCGGCCAAATTCATAATTTGGTACGTAACTTATACTTGCATAACTAAAATTAATATTATACCTAAGCTATATAAGTTCTAATAGCTAATTTCATAAGTGCCAGCCCTATGAAATGGCCATCCAACATAATAACGGCTTGTAAATTAACAAGTTAGATGATAAGCGTCAAGCAAGCATCGTAAAATGGTTGCACGTTACAAACCAACAATAAAAATGTTCCACTGCAACTTTTTCTAACACTGTGGGGTCATTAAAAGAATAAATGAGTGAAAATTGTACCTGATTATTATCTTTCTGCTTCGCTGATTTGCTTTGGCATTCCATAATCGCTTGTAGAAATTCCGAAAGCATGTTTATGTGATTTTATTTATTGAATTCATGTTCAATTTTATTATGTTATAATAGTTTTTCACCCGCAGTTTTGGCCGCGTGGAATTTAACCCCTTCATGGGGTGGAATTCTGAAAAAATATCTCTTCTCTACACTTCCTAAAGAATCTTCATAGCAAATTTCCATATGCTTCTCTCAGTAGTTTCGACTGTGCGTTGTCCATCAGTCAGTTACTTAGTAACGATCCTTCCGAAGCACAAATACGCTTAGTGCTTGTTCACGTTGGAACTCGCGGGCGCGGTGGCGGTCGCGAGCGCGGGGACGTGGCGATTTGTGTTCACGTTGGCCGCCAGGCGGGCGTTTGGCTCAAACTGGCTCAAACTGGTTGATCTTACTTGACATCGCGCCCGCCACCGCTAGTTCGACGTGAACACACACGAACATCTTCACTTGTTTGATATTGGCGCGAGCGCGCCACGCGGGCCGCGCGCGACGCCGCTAGCTCGCCCGCGACTTAGTGCTTGTTCACGTTGGAACTCGCGGGCGCGGTGGCGGTCGCGAGCGCGGGGACGTGGCGATTTGTGTTCACGTTGGCCGCCAGGCGGGCGTTTGGCTCAAACTGGCTCAAACTGGTTGATCTTACTTGACATCGCGAGTGGATCGCGCCCGCCACCGCTAGTTCGACGTGAACACACACGAACATCTTCACTTGTTTGATATTGGCGCGAGCGCGCCACGCGGGCCGCGCGCGACGCCGCTAGCTCGCCCGCGACTTAGACCGCGCGACCGGTTTGTACGTGAACACTTCGGTACATCGCCATATGTTTGATATTTCGCGACCGCGCCCGCCACCGCGCCCGCGAGTCAACGTGAATGAGCACTTAGTTCACATACCATTACGCGGTCAGCCATCTATGGAATAACCGCGCCAAGTGTTGCTTAACCCACAAATCATTTACCGGCCGGTGAGCGCAACTGGCTAGGAGCCACAGTAGTTTATTTTTGCTTTAAAGGCTTCGTTTAAACTATCTATGGTGAGGGTCACATGCAGTTTGACAGTTATTCTTAGGTCTGACCTTTAAATCTACCCCTTCCAATTTTTGCGTTTATTTTTTTCTCGTATTTAACAATAGCTATATGTTTGCGGTGGACGTGACGTGCGTGACGGAAATATATTAAACTATTGTAAAATATCACGCGAACATCTTTATGGCCGTAAAATTATATCACGGGACCAAAAAACTTTCCAGAATTTTACGACGCAAATAGAATTTATAAATAAATATAGACAACAATTGTTATTGCAAGGCATCTATAGCCGGTCCCGGTAAAAAGTCGGTCCCGGTTGTTGCCAATTGAGATAACACTGCTTTAGCCATGTCAACGGCCTTTCGGGCGGCTTGAACAACTTTTACACTAGTTTAACCACCAACCATACGATTTTTTGATTTTTTATTAGCCTATATCTAAGATCCCTTGAATTTCTCCCCGTGTCACAAAAGAGCAGTTCTAAGTGGAGCTGTCTTTAAAAAATCAAAGAAAAAATTGCAGTCCCCTCTGTCTATTGCTGCGTCCGGCCACCCATCGAGAAATGAATCCAGGTCATCTCCACAAAATAGTCGGCGGCGAAGAGGAAGGCCATACAATAAGTTAATAATAAATACAAACAAATAAGTCGCGTATTTACTGGCCGCAACATACCAACGGTCACGTCGTTTTAATTGGCGTGTGTTATACACCTGCTGCGCGTGCGCGCTATTGACATTCTATTGATTAATGCTTCTAATCGTGCTTGTAATGGCTTTGTAACGGATTTTACTGGACCCTAGAACTTATATAATATCTATACCCGAAGGTGTAGGCAGAGCTGAGAGTACAACCCTGTTTTGTCCATAACAATGTAAGTCCCATGTTGTAGAGGGTGAGCCTATTCTTATATAACGGGTGCTGCGCTGAAGCCAGGATTACTTTTGAGAATAATCCAATGTAATTTAGAAAAGGACCAATATCAGTTCGTCCCATAAATATTTGTAAAATGTTACAAGTCTATCTAGACTTTTACAGTTATATTTCTATACCTCTTAAACATAATTCTATACTTGAAAGGAATTTTAATATTTACAGAAATAAATTAAATTAATAAAAACTAAATAAACTGTTCACCGATTCACCAAGAGATCTTCATTTCTTGAGGGCACAAAAAGTGCGTAATCCGCACTTGGTCAACGTGGAAGACTTGAGGCCTAACCCCTACCTCGTTCGAAAACAACCCTTGCCCAGCGGAGGGACAGTCGTATGTTAAAATCTTTAAGTTTTCACACTAGAAGCTAGCTACATTTTTTTTTGCTTATAACTTTATAGAAGTATTTACACATTTACACAATTTTAACATGCTCGAGATAAATATTCATCGCGGAAGGTGAAAATTGCTACCTACTGGGTAATTATAGTCTGATGTACGACAAAATACGTCCGTTGTTTATAAGGGTTAAGTCTTTTGTTCAATTATTTATAAGCTTACTATTAGTCGGCGTTTGACGGCTAAAGGTGGAACGACACTAATGTGTCAAGTAACGTTTAATGGCCGATTACCATATTAAAAGTATTTAATATTGTTAAACGTATATTACACCTGTTATATTATAAAAATAATAAAGAGAAGAAGGCAAAGATGTATAAAATACAAGTTTTGCTGAAAACAATTTTAGTCCTATGTAAATAAACGTTGCCGGAGTCCGATGGATGAGGGCGGCCCAGGACCGGTCCTATTGGCGCTCGATGGGGGAGGCCTTTGTCCAGCAGTGGACGATTCCCGGCTGAGATGATGAAATAAACGTTACCAAACCCTGGTTTTCTGTTGTGAAATAATCTAATTTAAATTAGAAAAGACCAATAGCACTATGCTCGACCTGGCGCTTGAAATCGAGACATCTCGTCTGCAGAGGCAATTTTAAAACATTTTACTCAAATACGAATCAAATACAGGATCTCACAATGTACTGTAGACTTGCATTATTGAGCCACAAGAAGTAAAATGTTTTAAGTAATTTCTTTGTACAGTCAAAAAAACATTTTGGCTGTACCTTGATTTGTTTTTTTTCTGGTAATTTACGATGAATGTATTAACTTTCTTTATTAATTTGAGATGTCCTTCTTCAAAATCAAATACAAACCAAAATGATTTTTCAAGTGCCACAAAAAAACTACTAATACAAGGGAAAATTCCCAAAACTGGGATCCAATTTACTCCAAATACAATTGGGTGCAACATCTTGAGGGGGGAGGGGGGAGGGGGCGACAGTGGCTCCCTCTAATGACGTCATTAGCCGCGGCAAAAACTAAGGGACAGATCATGTTTGAGGTGTAGCTATATCTTTGTGTGAAGTGCGTTTTGGTGTGAAGCAGTTTTGTAGAAAGGAACAAAACATACGAGTTTATTACGATAGAATAGTTCTATGACATTTTATGTGATTGCATTGCTTTTGAAATATAATGGTCAAAGCTGCATCTAGAAAAGTTTACATAAATAGACCTTTTGAAGAAATTTGCGTGGCTAATTTTTTTTTTCTCTATATAGCTAAGACTCATATTTTCAGTGAGCTTAGTAGAGGAAGTTGCTAAGAAAATCATGTTTGCTCTGAGATTACTTTGCTACTATGTGACTGTTTTGTACAATTTTTAAACACCCCTATAGATATTTTTTTGATATAAATACTCGCTCAAGAATGGCTTAATTTCTTTAAGTTTACACTTTATATCTTTATCAATCTCTCCAATTTTTGATTTCAAACAAACTGAGGGGTAATAATGTTATTTTACCTCTATTATTAAGTATTTTGCTTGATGAAGACTAAAGAAACAATACTATAATATTCCTAATACAATAACAGCTAAATTACCCAAAAAGAAATCACCACTCTGACCACAAATGCGTGTACATTACCACATCCCACCACAAATGACCACCAATAAAAAAACCCTTGGAACATCCACTGAAACAATCGGAAACCGGAAATGACGTCATATGAAAAATAGGACCCTATCATTGACAACACCTATGTCTATACTCAACACAAAACAATTGAAAATCAACCTTAAATATCAGCAAATAAAGTCGAAAATCCAATAGCAAGACCTGCCCAAATTTTGCAAGTGATATTCTAGTTGAAGGTGTATGATTTTCAGTCGTAGTGTGAACAAAATATGGTTTATTTTCGCTTGAAGTTTTTTTGGGTAAGAATAGATTAGGCTTTTGACAAAACGGTATTTTGTAAGATCGTTTGCCAGTATATTGAATGGTTTGTAAGGAATCATTTTATTATTGAAATGAGGGGTCGATCTGCCATATTGTAATATGAAGGAGTTTGGTTACAATATGTCTTTTGGGTTTTTCATTATTTCGTGATGATTTGAGGTTGAGTTGAGCTGGTGTGGGTTTGAATTCACTTGTACAAAATGAATTTGTAGAATATTGCTTTATAAAATAAATAAATCAGTTATAACATATTTTAACTGATTTATTTTACTGTATTCATAGGTATTTTAGTACTTTCCAGAATTAAGATTTTGTGGTTTGTGTACACTAGTTAAAAATATACGTATTAAAGTTACTCACAGATCTATTTTATTAAAAAAGATAGATGCAAAAGTTTAAATGACTACCCCTGTAAGATAAATATGAATGCAATCTGACATAGCGCTAAATATTTGCACGTATATTACTCTCCATCTTTTATTTCTCCTCTCTCAACATTCTTCTTAAAACGCTACAAAAATAAATCAATCCTTGCACAACAAATTGCTGTATTATTATTTATTTCATTACCTTTTCCTTAACCATAAGCAAAGTCATCGAGAAAACATCCAATGTACTGAATACATCGCACAGTAAAAACAGCGTTGTGATAAGCCCAACATAATAATATAAAAAGCTTCAAAGGCGGGCACCAAACCGCATACCGACGGTGGAATTCAAAAATTTACACAAACCAAAGTATCAACCGATTCAGGTTTTTGTTGGTTCGTTTCTCCTCCAAAAATTTCACGATGACATTCTGACTCGACCGATTTTGATTAGAACGCCGACTTTGAAGCGACTTTTTTTCGAAATTTCGCTTTAGACTTTTTGATTTTTTGGTGAAATGAATATGGATAGGTCGGGGTTTCTTTTGTGGGTCATTTTTTTGGGTGTTTAGTAGATAATTAGAGACCAAAGATGGAATCTACCTTGCTTGGATGGTGGATTCCTGGTGACAATTAATTGTTAATTTATATGGCTTCCAATCTTCCTATTCAATCACTAATGTCTACAACATTACCTATTGTAGCCTGAACAAAGAACATACATCCATAAATTTATACACCGCTTAACTATCTCAAGAGTTTTTAAAGGGCACACAAAAGCTAGGATTAGCAATATGGACAGTGATCAATTTTCTTATACGTATTTTTAGTAAATAAAGCAAAGAAGATTATCTTTTTGTTTGTCCGGACTCGCTTATAACTTTAATCCAATGGAAATAGAAATAAAATGCAGGATAGGCACATTTATTAGGTATATGTTAGTAGAGACTTTAAAGTATAGACTATCTAACATTACACTATAACCCACGAGAGAGTGGTGGTCATTTTAAACGTGAAAGAAACTTCACAAAACTTTAATAAAATGTTACCCATTTCAAATTTAATCTCGGTCTCAGAAACAAAGCTTTATAATATCAAATATATTCACACAAGTAATGATGGTGGAATCTAATTAAAACTCGATTATATCCAGCAATACGAAATATCAAAGATGAGTGGCACCGCTAAGCGATGTGAACAAAAAACACTGAAATAGAGAATTAATTGCAAGTTATACAGGACACTGGTACTCTGTACCGTTTGCAGATAAATACAAGGAAAATCTTAAATAAAAAATAAGAAAAAAGTACTTCTAATTCGGTGGTTATGTATGTGTATGTGTATTTTTTCTACATTACATGTTTTTAATTTACTGGATTTTTTTGTAATTTATATAGGTAATTTTATTTAAGTTCAAAAGGTAATTTTATGTGCTCGGCAAATCAATTTGAATTATTTCAAAAGTATGTAGTAGTTGAGATGCGACAGTTAACGTTAAAAAGTATGTACATAAGTATATAATTGAAATTGAGTAAAATAAAAATCCAAAAAAAGGAAGTAAGAACTCGTACTTAAGAACAAACAAGATAAAAAAGATGTACAGTCTTATCCGGTACCTTTCCAAATTTATTTTAATACGACTCAGGAGCTTGTAATTGTCGTTATTACAACTACCAATAATAAAACAATAATAAAAATATCTCAACGTATGGCAATTATATTTCATTGACAACCAATCAGACATTCCGAAAAATAATTAAACATAATAACTTAAATTAAATGCTCCCAACCAGTAGACGAATAAAATATCCTTATGAGTACTTGGCTAGCGTGATGGACTCAAGGCCTTACCCCTTCCCTTTGGAGGAGACCTTTGCCCAGGAGTGGGAGCGTAATGGTTTAAAATTTTCTTGGGACAATGATCAAGCATTGCCATATAACGAGGCAATGCTGCCAGCATTCTGGGAACGTTCCCGATGGACGACGCGTGGCGCTCTTCCTATCTTTATTAAATTTAATATTTTTCTTTTCTTTGTCTATCAAAACATACAACTCAAAGGTGACTGACATAGTGATCTATCAACGCACATCCCAAACCACTAGCCGAATTTGGCTAAAAATTGCAGGCAGATGTTATGACGTAGGCTTCCGTTTAGAAAGGATTTTGATCATTTCAACCCCAAGAGGATAAAAAGTCTGTCCTAAATAATAAACCACGCGGACAAAGCTAGGTTGTATAAAAGTGTATTTTTTTAACTATATACGTTATATTGAACTTAATTTAATTAATGCTGTAAATAAAGACAACAGTTTAAAACTATCATAATATTGGCAATATTTCCGGCCACATATTGGCAAGTAAGCGACCACATATTTGCTGACGGTGTGCAGTTGACGAATTGAATTTTGATGAGTTACAGCTGGCGTCGGTGGCTCATTATCATTTCACCATAGCACTGCTACGTCATTGGGTGTGCAACACAGAAGTTCAAGTTGGAAATGAATTTTGAATTTAAGTGTTGTATGGGTAGTCTTTTGATGTATTGTAAATTGAGTTTTGAGTTTGGCGAGTTAAATGCAACGGATATATTTAAAAAAAATGCAGTTAAGAAAATCTGTTTATAGTTCATGTTAGGGTTTAGTGTCTAGATACAGCTCTCCCGAGAAGAACTGCTGGTGATTCAAGTAGTCTAGGGGTGAAATTATTATTATTTAGTTAAAAACAAGAAAACATAAATAAAATAGTGATAGTCTTGAATGTAACCTTACTATTTTTTTTAAATAAAATCCTTATTGATCCTTGATAATTTGGAAACTAACACTGCAATAGAAACCGAAAGCTAGTTCTTTTGAAAGGAGAATGGGCACTTCTGGGCGGTCGGCGGCCATTAATAAAATAGTGTCAAATTAAAGTAATAATAACTAGGAACAACTTTTACTAGGAACGTTTAGCTGCAAACCTTTTAGGAAACAATATATTGACATGTAAATATAATGGAATTTCATAGGACATAAAAACGATTATTTCGCCGCGGATCGCCCAGGCTCCATACTATTTTGGCCATTCTCCTTTATGAAGAGTTTTTTTTTGGTTCAAAAATCATCATTCATTTGATCACGGGCTCCTGCGTATTTTGTGGCTTTTACCTACTGTTTTACCTTCTTAGTGGCAAACCAAACACGTTTGGTTAGAGCCGCTCGATATATGAATTGAAGATCGTTTCATATCGCCACATCTCGCTGACACTATCACAAACGAAGCCTTAAAGCGAAACTCGCCTTTGAAAAATTGTTCTGGTCTTATTTACAGGTTTATACGTAACTATTGTAAAGAAGATTATGATTTTGATAGGAAAACATAATATTATTTGTGTATTTTGATGCATTAACTAGCTATAGTATTATAAAGCTTGCTTGAATTATTGAAGAGAAATAGTTGTACATGACCAAATTCTACGTATCTACCGTACACTTTATGTTATGTAAATCACTCATATTTACAGCTTTAGAATTAAAGCCATATATACATAGATGTCACGATAGACAAATTACTGTGAAACATAATCGTGTCTTATTACCAAAGACTTATTCGTAAATTATTTTACAATGGCATATTCTATTCTGTTTTGTATGGAAACCGCAATGTTACAGTTGACGTATGACGATACTGAACTAAGGAATTGCAACTTCAGTACATTTGATTTAGATAAAAAAGAGGATATTTTTAAAAAAGGGCTTAAAATAGCATAAAGCATCATTTTTCCTATAACACCATCCATTGCGAAAAATCTAAAACAATTTGAAAAATCATCCAAACTTTCGTTTAAATAACTAGTAATCTCCTAACATACCTGAGGACACATTTTGCAGTGATACTTCCTCGCGTGGGCATGCAGCGGCTGCAGTTTGGTGGGACCTTTGCCCAGCGGCTGGGGAACCACTAGCAGTCCACTGCCCGTGTTGGTGCCGCCCACTGGGGATGATGATGAGGAACCTGGAAGAAGGAGGTGGGGAGTTTAGGTGGCGATAGTGACTGGTAGAAGAATTGATCTGCCTAACCATTTTTGAAAACCCAAATTGTTTTAAGTCTCTATCATTGATCTGAATAAGATGTAACAAAAATAGTACAAGAAGAAAATCAGTGACTTTATTTTAACCGCTGGAGTTCCCGGACCTTAAATGGTTTGTGGATAGATTACATCTAATGAATAGTTTCTATCAGAATTCTGCTACAGAACAAATATCTCTGCGTTATTTCAATCAGCATATTTTTTACATCTTAAGTGAGAAGCATCTTAGCTTATAATTCTGATAGTACGATCTAATCAAAATCTAGCATCACTATATTTTTAGCTAGCAGGTTTCTGACCGTAGTCTTTTATCAAAACGGCTATGGTTGATATTTTTCCTGACCTCACCATCTTCATTGATAATTAAACAATACTAAAGAAAGTCATACTAACCTGATCGTCCAGGCCCGAGTCCAGCTCCATACAGCATCTGACTCATGGACTGGTGGTGACCGAGTCTGTCGTCAGCCTTCTGGTGACCACCCACTGTACCATCCCCTGTGCTCATCTTAGCCTGGAACAGAAGAAGAGAAGAACTATCAGGTGTGGGGTTTGAATCTTGGATAGTGTAAGTTATGTTGAGTAAATAGTTGTGAGGTTGGAAATTACAAGTAGTGAGTAATAGGATACGGGAATTAACGCGAACACGCATTTTATCATAAGCAAAGATTTCTTTAGTTTAAAATATACGTGTATAAATGAAATATCTATATATAGGTATGGTTTTCTATTGTTGACAGCTTATAGTTATCTTTTCGTAAGTGTTGGATCGTTTCAGCAAAATTGTGTTTGTGGTTTAGGTAGCGTTTGGATGACTCAAAAGGGCCAGATATATTTTTGGCTGGCTGAGATTAATAGCAAAATGATCAGTTTCTGTATTTAAAGGTCTATAATTTTTTAGTACACGAGCCAAAATAGGGTTTTACAGTACACTATTTAAAGAATTAACAAATACTCCAGTTATTACATTTAACTTTGATAGCATGCTCGATGGTTTGGTTATAGAAGGATGTATGTAATCAACGCTAAAAGCAAATTTTAATCGTGTCTAGATATCTTTATTGTCGTATTTCTACAGTTACCCATTAAAATATCCCTAAAATAAGACCAGTTTTGACACTGAAACTTAGCAACAGCGTTTCAATAACCACGAGACCAATAAATCATGCGACAAATTGTAAATAGATAATTTATATCCTAAAACAAATCAGTAGTAAGTAGTGGTATAAATAACGAGGGTGGTGACTAGTGGTCACTCCGACAGACAAAGTGAGAACGAGATGTGGTCAGATAAATCATTGTGTGCCGACATCCTGGGCAGAAGGGTGGTGGAATACGGACTTTGTAGAAGTATTATATTTATCTAATTATATAACTCCATCCACAAAATATGACATCCCCTATCTTAGCTATTAAAGGGAAAATCTTCAGTCGCCGCGTCACTACCATTGCGTCGGGAGGTCGTGGGTTCGATTCCCACACGGAACAATTATTTGTGCGATCCACAAAAAATTGTTTCGGGTCTGGTTGTACTTTGTGTACGTTGTTGGTAGGTTTGTAAAAGTCCCTGCGACACAAGAGGAATTTTAAGTGCTGGTGTCGTCTTTTAAAAAAATAATTTGATAACATTCGTCAAGTCATGCCAAATGCAGTACAAATGGCCTTATAATTCGACAACTAGTATCTAAGATTTTTCCAGATTATGATTGATCTCTATTTTATAGAGGTTGTATTTTCTTTAAACTTTGACATGTTATGTCTACAAATTCTTTTCTGTTTTTCGACGCCTGGAAAATGAGCAATATCCTTATGGACCAAGATCCCAGAGCTGCCAGACCTACGTCATTTTAGCAAAGCTGAAACTTTGAGGATTGTTAGTATAAAGGGTCTGTTAAGAGGTATGCACATCCACTACCTTGAAAGCGGGGCCGTTTCTGAGGTAGCGCGGAGTGAAGGTGCGTAAAAAACGACCCAACTCACGTTATAGTAGCAAAGTTGGTTTTCAGATATGTTATTAATGATATTATGTAGAATTAAAATCGACTATTGCCAGACCGTTTCCCGGGGCCATTACTTCTGCCAGACGCCTTAAATGTTATAAAAAAATGAGGTCAACTACGTCATAGTAGCAAGCCTAAATTTTATATATGTTATTAAAGGTACAATTTTAAGACCCCCTGTATGCGGACAGACCATTCCGCGGGGCCCTTCGTCCCCTAGACGCCATTAAACTTTCCCTATGAGTGCGAGAGTAAGAACATTATTCATACACATAAATGAAAAACAATTGAAATAAAAAATAAAAATTGAAAAATTATTGAATACTAACTGACCCGCGCATCTTTGCTTGCGTCACTTAAGAGAGATAGGTCAAAATGTTACATAAACGGGTTATGTAACATTTTTCACTGGTACTCTGCTCCTATTGGTCGTAGCGTGATGATATATAGCTTATAGCTTTTCTCAATAAATAGGCTATCCAACAGTAAAATATTTTTTTATTCGCACCAGTAGTTCCTGAGATTAGCGCGTTCACACAAACAAACAAACTTCTCAGCTTTATAAAATTAGTATAGATTAAAAGTACTTGGAATGTTTAGGAAGATAAGTAACATTATTTTGGGAATTATTTTAAAAATAGATATGGTTTACACTATTCACAAAAATTATGAAAAAAAAATTGTAGTCATTCATCATCATCATCATTATCTGAGCTCTTACTTCCCTCATCAAATTGAATATTTAAATCATCTCCACCGTCGTCTTCATTGTTACTTGAATTCTCTGTTAAAAAAAATGTAGGTAATGATGTTGAAAACAGTTACAAGTAGGTATATCGAAATAATTTATAGTTAAAATAAAATACCTAATTCGTTTTCAAGTGATTCGCTTACGAAACTTGGCAATTGGTCACCATCAAACCACTTAAAATGATAATGGTTATCCTTTAGAACCCACCCTTTATTTGCTGGGCTTAAAATGCTAGGACGCTTTATATGAGCATTACTCCAGACACCCGCAATATAATTTGCTCGTCGAAATTGTTGAAGCAATTCAGATTTACAAGGAGGTAAATTACTTGCGTCGAATTTTTTAACATTTTGCCGGTGGAATTTCTCATTCACATCGCCGACTGTATACGTGTTAATGAAAAGTTGTAGCCGTGCAGCATCTACATCAATTAATCCGGGAACATTATATAACTCGCAGATTAAATTTTTGAATTACATCAAATATATTTTGTTCCTTCGCTTTATCAATAGATAATTCAACTTCTCCGAATTGAACAAAAGCTTCTTGATATTCTGGCGATTTCTTCAATATTAAATGGTCTGAGCTGAATTGATGTAGATGCTGCACGGCTACAACTTTTCATTAACACGTATACAGTCGGCGATGTGAATGAGAAGAACGAATTAGGTATTTTATTTTAACTATAAATTATTTCGATATACCTACTTGTAACTGTTTTCAACATCATTACCTACATTTTTTTTAACAGAGAATTCAAGTAACAATGAAGACGACGGTGGAGATGATTTAAATATTCAATTTGATGAGGGAAGTAAGAGCTCAGATAATGATGATGATGATGAATGACTACAATTTTTTTTTCATAATTTTTGTGAATAGTGTAAACCATATCTATTTTTAAAATAATTCCCAAAATAATGTTACTTATCTTCCTAAACATTCCAAGTACTTTTAATCTATACTAATTTTATAAAGCTGAGAAGTTTGTTTGTTTGTGTGAACGCGCTAATCTCAGGAACTACTGGTGCGAATAAAAAAATATTTTACTGTTGGATAGCCTATTTATTGAGAAAAGCTATAAGCTATATATCATCACGCTACGACCAATAGGAGCAGAGTACCAGTGAAAAATGTTACATAACCCGTTTATGTAACATTTTGACCTATCTCTCTTAAGTGACGCAAGCAAAGATGCGCGGGTCAGTTAGTATTCAATAATTTTTCAATTTTTATTTTTTAATTCAATTGTTTTTCATTTATGTGTATGAATAATGCTCTTACTCTCGCACTCATAGGGAAAGTTTAATGGCGTCTAGGGGACGAAGGGCCCCGCGGAATGGTCTGTCCGCATACAGGGGGTCTTAAAATTGTACCTTTAATAACATATATAAAATTTAGGCTTGCTACTATGACGTAGTTGACCTCATTTTTTTATAACATTTAAGGCGTCTGGCAGAAGTAATGGCCCCGGGAAACGGTCTGGCAATAGTCGATTTTAATTCTACATAATATCATTAATAACATATCTGAAAACCAACTTTGCTACTATAACGTGAGTTGGGTCGTTTTTTACGCACCTTCACTCCGCGCTACCTCAGAAACGGCCCCGCTTTCAAGGTAGTGGATGTGCATACCTCTTAACAGATCCTTTATACTAACAATCCTCAAAGTTTCAGCTTTGCTAAAATGACGTAGGTCTGGCAGCTCTGGGATCTTACTCTATTATAAAAAGAAGTATTGATTGCCGTTTCGTAATATAAAGCAATGAATGATAGAGATATCTTCACTTTTAATTGGTAATAAATATTTTATGTGTGGACATTAAACGTTCAAATATAATTATGATTTCACACATACAATTTTAGCACCGTTTATTTCGTTAATTACGATTTATGAGATATTAACTAACTGAACTGGCTATCATAACTTTTAAACTCTCGCGTTGCATGTTTAATGTATAATACGGGAATTAACGCGAACACGCATTTTACCTTAAAATGCCTAACGTTCCGCTGCAGCTTGCACTCGCCGTGGTCGCAGGCTGAGTCAGCACAGGCTGAGCCAGCCTGCGACCACGGCTGGCTATGTCCGGCTTAAGAAGTAATTAAACAAACTAATTAAATTAAACACTAAAATCTGCCTCGAGAATCATACTATCTAAAAACTGTTAGAAAATCGGTTCTGTGTCGAGTTTATCCGAAAATTAATATTATCTGACAGACGAGGCGAGTTGACTTTATTTTACGTTCACGATATGTAGTGATAGGCCGAACGTGTCTTCGTCCGGTCGTTTTCAGCTTGCCCCCTTTAGCCATAGCGTGATGTTATATAGCCTTTAGCCTTCCTCAATAAAAAGACTATTGGACTTACAATTATTTTTTCAATTCGGACCAGCTACTGCAGCTTTAGGTAGTTAATATAGATTCCCAGTGTTTGAAGTTTACTGTTTTGACTGTCTGTGTGTCACGGTACCTCTAGTAACTCTTTTTAAGACTCAGCTGAGTATTGGACCCACTCGGACATAGTAGCAAAATCAGTCTCCAATCGTCTTTAACAGGTTGAGTATTTATATAGAGCTGTTACAACGATTAACGTACCTACTGAAGATTTCTTCATACTTTTGATTTAATTACAATTTTACGTGAGTAGTGTTCATTTTCGCAGTATTCAGTAAGGTTTTGGGTATTCAATAAGTTGAATGAAACGCAGTTCAAGATGATTTGATCAATGTTTTGTGTTCGTAATGTCACGTCTGAAATAAATTGTTTGAATTTGAATTACAGTGAGCGTAATACTCAAAAGATTACTATTTTCGCTTCAAAAAAACCACTTGTATAAAACAATTTATTATGCTGCTTTATCATCTCTATAAACACTTTAAAATTTAACCCTGCAAACGCGACGGGGTATACTAAAACTAATATTTTACCTAACCCGGAGGTCGAACGGCAATAAGTCACGGCCGGCGGGACAAATCATCTGTAACTAACGAACCCGCGGCCGAGAGTTCCGCCAATTTTTTTTTAATTTCACACCCTAGATATTAATTTAATGTTGAATATTGTGGATATTTTGTAATATTTTATAATTAAACATTATGTGTTTCGTTGCAAATAAAATATTTTGTGACAATAAACTATTTTGTATTTGTTATCTAGTTTATTCAGAGCCTCCCAGGCTCAAGAAAGCAAAAAGTAGGAAGAAATACGGACTATCAAGAAGGAAATATTTTATAAATAAAAAGAATATTAATGTAAACAAATCATGAATTTCTCACAATTAAATACGACTGGTGCACATGATGATCATGGCATTGCTAACGTTTAGCGTACTAGCTATTAGGAATACACCATTAAAACTATTTTCAGGTGTGATTTTATCATATCAATTACAAATAAAAATTACATTTAAATATGAGTGTCCACACTAGTACCATAGTTAATAATCCCACAGTTAAGTTCATATAAACATATATTAAATATATTATAAAGCTCTATTTGTTACCGAATTTTTAATCTTTTCCCTTATCAATGTCTAAAAACAATACCAAAACTACGACACAGAGCACATAAATCAACTACCCACCGGCCAGCATTCGTCGTATATTAATTTAGTTAAGATAACGCCCTCTAGTGGCGTGACATTTAATTTTGGTATTAATCGCACTACGGCTAAATTGTTGCGTTACTATGTGAGGGTTAAATTAATATTTGTGATAGTTCAACCCTTTTAGAGTAATCGGGTTAAGGATGGGTATAGATTTGGATGTTTGGTTGATTTCGGAAGTATTTAATTTCGGTGTAATGCTCTATCAACTATAAAATAAAGTGTTTTTTATTGTTTTATCTTTAGATCTTTTAGTCTCGTATGTGTAGTTTTAGTAATAATTTTTTTCAGAGTCCATTGCCAAATACTGAGCATTTTATAAGGCTATATTTTTAAAGCACTTTAATGTATGAATTAAATAACAATACCACTTAGTATCTATAGAACTTACATCTTAAAGTATCAGTAAAAATATTATTTTTTTGGTATAACAACCCCACAAATTCTGACAGACTTCGCATTAACGTACTATTTGGTAACAATTTTGACATGAAGAATTGTAACCTTACCATAAACAAACTCACCACCTCACTCACCTAATGCTAGTATTTTAAATTAACTCTCTGCTTACCATTTAAACAAGAGTTTTAATTATATTATTTTATTATTTTGCAAAAGCACAATACGACTCATAAAATACACTCAATAATAAAAATAATATGCACTTATAAATCACCTATAGCATAGAACTTACAAAGTATATAGGTCAAAATATTCTTCAAAAGTTTTATAGCCGTGCCGTAAAAACCTTGTAGATATAGAGACGAAATTCTTTAGTACAACGCCATCTATTGGCGTTTAATGGTGACTTTTGACGTAAACTGCTTTTGGTAACAAACAACTAGTGTGTTTTTCGACCCACTTCGCCGTTTTAGGGTTAAAGGAAGTAACTAATGGGTTTTTATTTAAATTATTGCCGGGATTTTATAGATTTTTGGGAAGGAGACATTTATTTTGTTACAGGTGAATAGGTCCTGAATTGCGACGTAATAGTTTATCTTGTCCGAAAAGTTGTTAAACACATTTCTTAAGGGCAAAGACCCGCATTTGGTCAGCGTGGTGGACTCAAGGCCTAACCCCTTCGTTTGGGAGGAGGTCATCTTCTTATATCTTATTACTCTTATGTAAGTAAACCAAGGTTTCTTGTAAATATCTCTGTTACATAATATTACTTTGCATTATTTGGACAGACTTGGCATCGTCAAAATGCAGTCGTAGCAAATACGATATCAGCTCAAAATAATCTTGAATACACTACGACTTTCAAATAGTTTGAAATTTTGTTTAGTAACTATTAGATAACTCATTATTTTAAAGTACATTATAATATATTTAAAGTACATTTTAAAGTACATTACACGTTAATATTTGTCAAAAATATATCATATTCTTTAACTATTTATAATAACAAATATGAATCAAATAAAATTTAAATAATGTAAAAAAAAACAGCACTATGTTATTCCTACCGACCCTTTAAAGAAAAATGATGTTATTTAATATGTACACTAAGCTTATGAAATTAACTGGCAGTATTCTAGCTAATAAGCTATCTAAAACATATCCAGAACTAGCAAAAAAGCTTTAAACTAACTGAATCTTGACCTAAAACGTTCAAGTTACCTGTATGAGACATGAAATCGATAAAATCCACTATATTAGGTAATATTTCAATGTCTTAGTGCAATAGCTCTGATAATACTCTCTGTTACTGGTGAGCGAAAGATAAGTCGTAGAAATATAGTACTCGAAGGGCTATTGGTGCTCTTTTGTACTAAAAAAGACCACCTAGACCACCATCTTTACGATATGATTAGTGTTGAACCTAGTGTCAAAGTAATTCAAGGCGCCCAAAGGCCTTTGACATGACTTAACGACTGTTATCTAAATTGATAACAACCGTGCGATTTACATGCATTTACGAGCACGAAAACGCTTAGGTCGAATATCAATAAGAGGTCACCCATCTACAAAATGACCGAACCAAAGGTTGCTTAATCTGCAGATCAAATACCGACCGCTATGTGCAACTGTCTATGAGCGCTTCAATAGTTGCTAGTAGTATAAATATTATTAAATCCTTTTTCAGGCGAAAACCAAACATTCTGATTCATGTTTTCAAATAAACATGAAAAAAGGAAAACAATACTTTCAAACTGAAAATATAATTTCAAATTCAGTATTTCATACAAAAAACCCAAAAAGAGCAGTTTACAATTAAGATAGAGGAAACGTGGGCGTGTCAGTGTTCGCGACAGTTGCAAATGAACGTCTTTTGTCATAACACCCTGTATGTGGGGGACTGTGGGGACTACTTGAGAATGTTCCAACAAAATGGTGGTCGGCTGACCACAGTTTGACGTGTTGATTATACGCAGTTGTTAAGTACATATATATTTAATAGCTGTGGGATCACTTGAGTTCGATTTTTGTTGGGGACAATATTTTTTTTACAGGAATTGAAGCTGTGGCCGCTAAATAAACCCACACTATGTGACCTACCTAAGAATAGATTCAGATTAGTCTTAATTTAATCAAAATTACCCAGTAAAAGGCAATAGGCTTGCCGCTTATTACATGATACTAAAATTGTGGATGGCGAAATGTGGGTGCATTTCATACACCTCTGCCTACACCTTTGGGTATGACAGGTGTAATAATGGGTATATAATGTGTGCCTTTTTTTTAAAGAATATCTCTATAATTGTAAATTGATTTGACAACTTAATAAGGCAATAATAATGTCACTACAAACCTAATTAATCGAACGAAAACAATTAAAATTCACACTACAATCCTAATCGTAAATAATGACGTAAGTACCAGATTATTAATCACGTAAAATAATAATTACTAAGTAAACAAAGAAATGAGCAATCATTGTAATTACAAATCAATAAAAGTCAGAACTACTGTTAAAATATTCGCACTAAAACGCAAAAATTCAATTATCAATATTGTAGCGTTGTAATAAGCGGGATTAAGCAATTATTAATTTGAACGAAAACACGATTTTACGATCAATAATAATGCATTGTTGCCCGATTGTAAATCTACTTGTACATTAAAAGCAATGCTATCAATTCAACATTTTAAGTCCGCTATAAAGTTAGTAATTACTAAGTTTGGTAACAAAGTTTCTAAAATGAATTCTGATAAAAAAAACACCGGAATAGCAGCTGCCGTAAATTTATTAAAGCCAGTTTTCTATGTCAATCTAGGTAAGTATTGCAAAGTTTTATCAAAACTTACCTTCCAATCAAATTAACATAGAAAATTATCTCAAAAATAGAATCTATTGGAACATGTTTATTGCACCACCATGATAGTTATTGTAGTTGAATTAATATACTGTCTTGACCACACAAACATACATTTACCGCAAAAGAATCTACTGAGTCAGTTTTAAGTTCATCGTGTTAAATAAGATTTAATTTTAAACCAAAACAAAATAAAATTACGCATTGCAAAACAAATCAAAAATAAAATGATGACCACACTTTTATTAGTAAGCAGAAAACCTCTAAAAAATAAAATATCAACACTACAAAAACAATCACTAAAGGAAAACTATGTTATGACCAGAGTTATCAAGAAGGTCCATAAAAAAAGCAATAGGTAGTCTAGTCTATAACTAAACTACAAACATAAACAAGACCACATTTAAAAAAAGTCTTACTAATCACAAACAAAGTACTCTACTATTAGATATTTTTTACCACACATTTGTCATACTAAAACGCTCTTTTAATAAATAAACTAAAATAATCTACAATTAAAACACAGTATTCTACTAGACCACACATCAACTACGTCATGACCACAATAACTACAAACTACATCCAACAATTAAAGCAGTCTTCTACTAGACCGTTAATGAGCTACATGACCACAATTCTAGGACCACACTACTCCTCACCTCGTAGCCTTGTTTGATGGCCATGGCGCCCCGTGGTCGTGACCACGCGGCGTATTCCAGGCCATCTTTTTGTTGGCAGTGCTGTTGGACAAATAATTTTTAACTTATTACGAATGTCATTGGCAGATTGTCCGAAATAAATAAATATTTATAAAAAATGTGGTAGAGTGTGGTGGACAAAAGTTATAAAGTATTTTACAAATTTTATTTGATACATTTTTTGAAATCTTTATTTGGTAGAAAATTAGCTTAAAATTTATTCCATGTTAGATTCGCCAAAAATATTTTTATTTAATTTGGGTACTTTTACCAGTTATGGAAGCAAAAGTAAAGTATTGTCAGAAATTTCGTGGAATTTCTAATGAATGAAAAATGTATAGTTGTCTCTTTTTGACATAGTTTTGTCTTTCACCCACATGATGTAGAATAAACAAAAGAAGCCTGAAATAATTCAGGGTACGAGGCCGTGTTTTTATGTCCAACTTGCATTGTCTTGAGTTACATTACATCTGAACATATTTTAAACACAATTTTAGTAATTACAAATGCTAATACATAATCGTTACATAGCACTGGCTTTCAGAATACATCCTAATTGCTTGGTAAATCTATTTTTGTTGCTAATAGAACATAAACTCCATGTCCTCCTGTCTTATAATAAATGAAGATATAAGTCATAGTCATGACGGTGTTCTTTGGCCTCTACCTACCCCTATGGGCAGAAGGCGTAATTTTATGTATGCATGTCAAGAAGTATGTTTTCTCTATACAACTGAATGTAAGACAGTCTCGTAGCTATACTCGTAACTGTATCTAGTTATCTAATACTTATTTTTATACAAAGAAAATCGTCGCAAACACCTTTTAACACATTTATTCTTCTACTAAAGAGTAACAACAATTCCAACACGAAATTTCAACCGTTACAACATAATAAAAGATAGTAATAATCTTTAAAATAACCGTACAATGGCCATATTTTTCCTTTATAGTGGATACCTAATGCTTCTAGCAACGCACTTACAAACTTACATATATTTTATATATATACGTCTAGAAAACGATTTTTATATCCCTGACCCAGCCAACATATAAAATGTTAGTCCTAAACTGGTGTTGCATCTCTTTCTAACATGGTAGGTGTGAGTGAGAGGGGTGTATGCACGTGTGACGTCGGAGAAGACTTATATGTATGTACGTGCAGGGAAATTGTTAGAGGGATGGAGACGACTTGTACTCGTATTATTTTAGAAAGGTGAAACTTTTTTAGGTTAGAATTTTACAGGTTATAAGTTCTACATTACTGTCCTTGCCAATAGTTATGAAAACTGTGGTAATAGTGATTGTTTTCGCTAATATATTATATGACAACGTTTAAATTACAGTATGCCGAGAGACTAGAAGTGATGAAGTTAGAAATAGGTAACTTAAATAATTGGCAATTGATAATTTAGATAGGAGTCTGGATAAAGTAGTAAAATAGTTCTTCATAATTCTATTATACATTGTATTTCTCTTAATAATTACAATCCTGAAACCAACAACCCGGGCCAGTGCGCAGTGGCTTGAACCAGTATCAATAATTTACTAAGAACTTAGTAACTAAATGAGAAAGTAATGGTCAATAACCGCTTATCTTTATGTTCATACTCTGCAACTATATATTTCAGAATAGTTTTATGTCTAACGAAAAAAATATTACAAAAAATACACATAAAAAAATAGCAATCTAAAAACGTCTCCACTCCATTTCTGTCCCCGAGAAAAGCCCGCGACACGAGTATTTTTCTTAACCCTCACATGTGTATTGCACACACACAATCAAATTCTATGTGTGTGTGTCCATGTGTGTGTGAGTGCACTTGTGTGTGTGCGACTTGGGTAGTAAAATATTATGCTGTCGGGCTTCAAATAACATTGTATAGATAATCAATAACAGGGGAATTTTATGTTAGATCCTGAATTTCAGGGCGTTTCAGTACTAGCCTAGATTTTAGTCTGAACACTTTTGAGTTGAAATCTAAGATGTTTTTACAGAAATTGCTAGTTTTACTGTTATTGCTAGACGTTTGTTAGTTTTAGAGATATAGGGGTGTAAAGTATGTAATATACGGCTTATTTTTGTTATGAATCTTTTGATACATTGCCTTTGGTATATTCACAGTTCATCTATGTATAAGATTAAATAAAAAAATATGTCATTTTCCTATAACTATCGGTATTGTTAAAGCCGTCCAAAAACTTCTCACCTCGGCTTGTTTTAACCATATGACTATTGATAACTTTTTTAGTTATTCTTTTGACCGAGACTTCGGCTGTGTGAAAAAGTTTCCAGTGTAAAAAATATCCTACGTGTTCATCTAGATCTAACAGTGATAGCCGAGTGGTATAAATTGATACCTCCCACGCAAGTGGTCGTAGGTTTGAACCCGAGGCAACACACCAATGACTTATAGAAGTTATGTGGGTATTAGAAATAATTATCACTTGTTCCAACGATGAAGGAAAACATCGTGATGCAACCTTGCATGCCTGAGAGTTCTTGAAGGTATGCAAAGTCCCCAACTCGCAATTGACCAGCGTGGTGGACTCAAGGCCTAACTCCTCTCTCATTACGAGAGGAGAACCTTGCCCAGCATTGGGATATTAATGGGTTAAATCTATTAATCTAGGCTACGAACTATTAGTGAACCAAATTCCATCTAACACCGTTCAGTATTTTTTGCATGAAACCGTACAGAGATACATCGCAAAAACCTTCACATTTATATCATAGAAGGATATCTACAATAAGATCTGAATACAAAGCACAGTACACAAGTCAGGGTATAAAAGACATTATCCTTGCAACTCTTTGCTATAAAGGAATACAAAAGAAACAACTATTTATCGTCTTGCAAGACTTATGAAGCCGATAGATGTATAAACTACAATAAAAATGACTTATTTCATACTATAACACATACTTTCTAAGTTCATTGAAAGAAATCTTAGATTTTTACAAAGATACACTTGGAATATTGATTAATGTTAGTAACAAATGGTCATTCCCTAGGAGCAATCGGTAGTGTATGACTGCCACGCAACATATATACAATACTAGCTTTTACCTGCGACTCCGTCTGCCAGCTGAATTTTCTTATGGGAATGCGTCATTTTCCCGGGGTAAAAAGTAGCCTATGTCCTTTCTCGGGTATCAAAATATCTCCATACCAAATTTCATGCAAATCGGTTCAGTAGTTTAGGCGTGATTGAGTAACAAACAGACAGACAGAGTTACTATCACATTTATAATATTAGTATGGATGTAACATATAAAATATACATATGTACACTGCCCTGGGGTCGATTCGCATAGAAATATTGGTATTTTCAATTAGTTTATCACTTAATTTTAGCCCAGAGTTTAGTAACCTGCCCGTAATACGGCAATAGTCTCGCCCTCTATTGCATGGGACTAACATTGTTTATAGCGAAACACTATATTGCTTACAATTCTGCCTATACATTCGGATGTAACTAGCGTAATGTTATGTGTGTACGCTGATGATTATGTTTCTAAGTTTCATTCAATTCGCGAAAGATGCTTTTCAAATATTTTTTTGCCATATGAGAAGGGAATCGGAAAGGAAATTCATATGAAATCGTGACTTTTGCCATGAAATGGGAGGTTACAGTCTTACAGAATTAATAGCTATTGTTTCTTTCTTAAAATTATGGTAAATAATATGTTAAATAAAGCAGCAAACATACACTTATTGTCGATTGAGATACTTAAAGAAATGCAAGGGTAAAATGTTAATTCATAATTTGATACTGAGTGATAGATTTTTGCCAATTTTTTAAAGAATTTTCACTAAATAAGCTTGAAAATCACATGAAATTTTCTTTTGTGTAGAAAAGTAAATGTCTGAATTGTGGAATGATTAAACGTTTAAACGTCTGAAGGCATCCAAACTCAATTTGCGGTGTGCGTCCATTTGTCACTCGCCGTCTCGGGAACTCGGCGGAAGAAGACGATTATCTTTATGCTTGTACGTCGTATGGGGACTGGCTGTATTGTTTTAGTACGTTTAAATAGGTCAGAGGATTATTTTGAAAATATTTGAACATTTTTTAACTTTTTTGAACGGTTTTTCTGCCATATAATAATATCTTTACGCTATAAATTGGCTTTCGTAAATACTTAAATAATTACTATCGAAGTTTGTTAGGATACTGATGTTATTATCGTAATCTAAAGACCTTCAAAGACTTAAGCAGCGGTACAAAAATATTAGTCAAATACGTAAAAAAAAATATTAGTGCCAAAATCATGACAACTAATAATGAATACTATAACCAATTAACGCTTCTAATCCACATAGAAACCTAATATACATCGCCAAAATTTTATTTTTTATTTTATTAAATATTTTTACTTTTTTACGACTTTTTTATCTATCACATGACTAGTCACCAAAATCTGTACACACACGTAGTGGGTGTGTGTGTGATTGATCGCGCCAATCGTTCCGGTGATGACGTCACGTCACTAGCCCGCTCACCCGGCGCCCCCCGCCCGCTATTTATCTTCAAGCCACTAGATTATCACAGATTAGACGGTTGGACATGCCGTCGTCAAGGAATTTTCGGGATTTTCGTACCGGCTATTATCTGTCTAGTAAGAAAGTTGCTTAAAATCGTTTTTTATGGGTTTATTTTGTATAATGCGATATTTTACCACAATATTGTTTGTTTTTTGTATTTAAATAAATGTCTCTGGTGTTACGTTTTTTTACGACACTTTAATGGCATTATTCTAAAGTATATGAAATTTATATTACAAGTAAAACGGATAGGAGTATCTATGTTTCTCTTGTTAAGTTTATTAATACATGGAAAATTAATTTAGTCTGGTATTGGTAATAAAGTCAATAGAGTTCTTGCAAAGTAATTGTTTATTAAAAGCACATAAAGCACTGACCGACTACTTATAATTTAGTTGAGGCTGAAACTTGAAGCAAATCTGACTCCTGGTTGAAAATATATTTAAAAGTTTAAGTGCTCCAAAATGACACACTGACAAGTTTGTACAGTTTCAATAACACCGCTATTAGGTATCTAGATTAATACAAAGAGCCAAATTCTGGAATCCAAACACTTTGATTTTGGAGAAAAAAAATGCGTTTTTACAAACATTACAAGACATTACAAATACTGCAATTTAAAATCGACAAATGTAACAAAAAAAAAACTTTTCTACCAAACTTTCAAAAGACAATTCATAATTCGTAGACAAGTTTGTGACAGTATGTTAATGTAGTCTCCCCTAGCGTCTATCAAACACAGTGAGTCGCATCGTTCGCGACACATCCGTCTAAGTCACTTGCAGGGTGACGCCTCTGGTTATCGACCCACAAATGAATAAGTTTTCTTTGGAAATATTGTTTGGAAACGCAAGCTATGTCAGCGATATACCCTTAAAAAAGATAAATGGAGGATTCGATGAGCCTAAAATGTAGTAACAATAAAATGGAAAAGAATATTGTTAAGATGTGTAACTGGTTAACGTCAGTTTTAGGGAGCTAAATACACTGATATACCTCTAGAAAGATTTTGCCTAAAAATAAGTAACAATAAATGGAAAAGAATTATTGTTTAGAAGACTGTGTTATAACGTCAGTTTTAGGGGCAAAATATATTTATTTAATAAAGGCTCTATCTAAAAAGTTCAGTTTCGATAGTCAACAAGTTTAAAAACCAATTTTTCGATCGCCGGATATTTTTATTATAAAGATTTTCCGTACATTTCTTTCAAAAGCTTCAAATAAAATTTGATAAACTGAAAATCAGTTCCTAAGTTTTACATTCCTATCGAAGATTTGCAATAAAATTATTTAACAATATCAAATCCCAAGTTTTATAATAACATATTACTCTAACAGAAGGAAAACATTCTTTCCGTAATTTTCAAATCAAATATCTACTATGCAGTTTTCACTCATCACTAATGAAAGTTAGAAAAACTAAAGATTGGACACAGATCAAAATATAGTTTTTTCATACATTTACGCTCAAAACTGGATGTTTGCCAACACCCAACTTTGTCAATGTAAGACTCATGAATTTATAATATTAACTTTGAAACAAAACAGGTAAATAGTTCAATGATACAAAATGTATTAGACGGTAATCGAATCCTGGAGTTTTAAGACTGTTCAAATCATTTTGTTGTTACTTTTATGAAACACCTTATTCCCTCAATATTTCTTTATGTAATTAGATTATTGCCATTCTTCTTTTACATAACGCATAAGCAACAAATGAATAAGTTGCTTGTTTCTTTTAACTAGTACACCAAATTCATCTCAACCGAATTTTCAGTATTGTTTTTAAGGTATGAAAACATTGGTCATGGTAGCAGCCGTATGGAGTTTTGTTTGGACTGCTATAAATATTTAAAAACCAAAATTAGCCAAATCAATCTACTTCTCTTACCTAAACGATAGTAGTAGGAACAGTTTATGTTATAATAAACTAGCACTTGTTTTAACGGTAAAGAGCAACATCGTGAATCGTTGTGGAACCTTGCATGCCTCTCAAGTAATTTAACAAATTTCTTGGGGCATTCAAAGTCCCCAATCTGCACTTCGCCAGCGTGGACCAAGGAAGGTCTAATCCTTATCTTAATTTCGAAGTATTCTGTTTTCTTTCATTTTGGATTAAGATCCTTGTTCGGCGGAATGCTATTAATACTATTTGCTATGCTTTCAAAGCAAAACTAAAATTATCATCATTCAACGAGAAAGTTTAAAACCACGTTCAAATATTTCCACCACACGTCACACCAATACCCCATAATAAATAACGATAAATGACAAACCAAGCCGATATCACGGAATTCACGGAGTTCACGGAACATCGTTGTCCCATCAACGTCTGATAACGATCGTGTGTGACGTTGACTGATACGAGATTACCCGGCTCCCGGGTAACGCGCGGATTACCCGGGTAAAGAGTCTTTTACTCTAATTGATGTTTTGTTTCTAAATGATGTTTAAAAAATGGTTTTTGAATCTTATTAAATTTTAGTGTATTTGAAAGGGTACCACAAAATATTAAAAATATTTTAGGGAAATAAAGGGAACATAATGTCTCTGTAGTCTGGACGGTAGTGTATACAACTGCTGAACATAAGATTCGATTCCCAGATTGGACAAAGTGCCTTTGTCATTTTCTAATTTAATTTAGAATGTTTCTTAATAGTAGCACGAGGTTCAGTATCATGCCCGGTATATTGTGGCAAAAGGCTCGCCGCCTATTATATGTGACTAACATTAACATAACTGTATTTCATACACCTCTGCCTACACCTTCGGGTATAATAGGCGTGACTTAATGTAAGCAAATTTCAAAGCGCCACATAATAATTTTTAAGTCATGATACTTCAGAATTGAACTCTATACTCCTCAAAACAAATTCTATCATTCTAACCACTGCCCCACAGCATACCAATAAAGACAAACAGGAAACAAACCGTAACGAAAAGTCTACTTAAGGGCTTGTACACACAGTAACAAATTAGCGTGATGAGTGAACGCGAGGAGGTCTGTCGTCGCCCTAAGATGGATGGTGAGGGGATAACGTGACGACTCGCTACGACGAATTTCTATGGTGTTCTGCTTTTTCTTATGGTATTTATTTGGGTGTGAAGTAACTGGGTCGTTGAATGATATTTCAAGTAAAGAATTCAATGATAGTAATTAATATTATGAAGCTGAAGAGTTTGTTTGTTTGTTTGTTTGA
Source organism: Anticarsia gemmatalis (assembly GCF_050436995.1). Classification (NCBI taxonomy): domain Eukaryota; kingdom Metazoa; phylum Arthropoda; class Insecta; order Lepidoptera; family Erebidae; genus Anticarsia; species Anticarsia gemmatalis. The sequence goes on from NC_134769.1 coordinate 2,220,865, forward strand.
ACGCGCTAATCTCAGGAACTACTGGTCCGATTTGAAAAATTATTTCACTGTTAGATAGCCCATTTATTCAACACAGGGTCTATTCATCACAAAAAGATTTTTTTAAATCGAATCAGTTAATAGTTCCTGAGATTAGTGCGTTCAAACAAACAAACAAACTCTTCAGCTTTATAATATTAGTATAAATAAACTAGGGTACAGTAATATGAATGAAGATCGACACAAAATATTAAAACCCTGACTCCTAAACTAGGTTATCCTTTGCCTTAGGAGTATTTATCTACCAATAGTCGTATTAATATCGCATACTACTATAAAATACTTAACACCAACATATGAATTATCGTAAAAGAATGTACTACGTATAAATATAATGATATTTTCCAACCACATAGCTCTAAGTGACATCTTCATCCTGCCATATATCCTTTTACTATGGAAAGATACATTCTTACATACTAATATGATATAATGCGAGTAAAACTTAGTCATTGGAATGTTATTAAAGTCTATTAGAATGGCCACAATCGATATTATAATAAAAAGATGAACATCTTAGCCTTGTAAAGCATCATCCGGTAGCAATTGTACTATGTGATAAATAAAATTATAGTGATATTTGGACCGATGTTTAGAAATTACGGCTAGTGTTAGTAAGATATACTCGTGAATAATTATCTACAGTGACTACCTCTGTGTTTAATACACAGGTCTTCTGTCTATTCTATTATATCCATATTTAGATGGAAAGGTTAACCGACACGGCTGTCAAGAGGTCGGGCGTCTGACCGACGGCTTTACGTGTTTACTGAGATACAATTCGAAGCCGTGTAAACCACCTGTCTTGTACTCTGGTCAAACAGACTTTTTATCCGAAAAATTAAGGAATACAAGACCCGAATAGTGTACCTCCATAATAACATAATATTATGTCTTTCTTGTTAGGTCGTATGCGCTAGTTTACTTCTTCAAAGACTTCTGCTCTCAATTCTCGTTGGTAATAATACATAAATATGAAAGAAATCCACGATAACAGCCCCTTAAAATAACAATTTAATTATAGTAACCCTAAAGACTTTGACTTAAAAAACTACTAGATTAAACTTTGCACAAGCATATTCTGAATTATTGTAGTAATATTCGTCGTAACAAACCGTGCGTAGTAATAATTAGGTAGCGTTTCTTAGCTATTGATTACTCATTGTCTCATGTCGTGCAGTAACGGATGGGATAATGATATGATTAGCTATTTGTATGTATGTATGTTTGTTTGTTTAGTAAGGATGTAGCTAACAGACGTGAGGTGATACGAAGAAATTAACTCCATTATATTATCCAATAAATAGTCCTTAATCTATGAGAGAATGTAAAATTAAAAGTACGGAAAAATTTCCTCATTCAAGCTAGAAATTTTTCATTCAAAAAAGTAATTAGCTTTTCTAGTACTTAATTGTAAATAAGTAGTAAAATATAGATTTTTGGGAAGGAATTTAAGAAAATCGCCCTGCAATAAGAATATTCAAAACCGCCTTATTAAGCTTTAAGTTTAAGTTAAAGTTATTCCATTGCTTATCCAAGCTATGTCAGATAACCTGTGTACAAAATTTAATTAAAATCTGTTTTGTATTTTTGTTAATTATGCAAACTTTCGCATTTATAACATTTAGTGCCGTTCCTTAATTTATTAAAACAACAGCTGTCAAAATTCCATCGAATAGATATTTAGAGTTTGTGAGCCTTTATAAGATAAGATTTTATTTATTTATTTATTTATTGTCCAAGTGTTAGTTTCCTTGACTGAAACCACAAGTCATGAGTTATAAACAATTACAAGTATTTATGTAAATATAGAACAATTAGTCCATCATACGATCATGATCACTAGATAATGACTTCGGTATTCATATTACCTATTGTTCCTTTTATTGGCTACCGTGACTATGTACTGTGTACTGCTATGTATTTGTTAGATAAATACGTATGTTATAGTTTGTTCTGTAAGTACATAAAGTGAATATCAATATTTATTTCTATTATTTTTTATTTTGAAAAAGACTACTCCCGCATTAAAAATTGCTATTGTGTCGCGGGGACTTTTACAAGCATACAAACACGGACACAAATTACAATCAGACCCGAAACAATTATTTGTGGATCGCACAAATAATTGTTCCGTGTGGGAATCGAACCCACGACCTCCTGACGCAATGGTAGCGGCGTGGTGACCTAAACCACTAGGATACGGACAATGGCTAAAGTTTGACAGTATTTTTTTAAAGATTTTCCCTTTAATAGCTAAGGTAGGGGATGTCATATTTTGTGGATGGAGTCATATAATTTAGATAAATATAATACTTCTACAAAGTCGGCGTGGCGACCTAAACCACTGCGCTACGGAGGCAGTCTTAAAATAGGTCTTTATTTGCCGTACTCTGATTATATTATTATAATTGTGGTATAAACGCTGTAAAGCTCATAACTTTTGAACTCTCGCATGTTTATTGTATAATAGAATACGGGAATTTACGGAAACAAAGCACTACAACTTTCCCTCCCCGGTCGTAGATCCAGAGGACGGCCCAAAACTAGATGGGAAACTGTAGTGCAGAAAGACATGGGTGAGTGTGAGGTTTCCAAAGACGATGTCGAGGACAGAGCGAAGTGGAGGAGAAAGACCAGGAAGGCTGACCCCACTACCATATGTGATTCATAGCATGGAAGAGAGAGAGAGAGAGAGAGAGAATACGGGAATTAACGCGAACGCGCATTTCACCTTAAAAGTATAGCTGTAAAGTTCTTTAGAGTTAGATTTAAATGCTCGCTGATCATCAGGTTTCGGATTCAATTCTCGGGTAGGGCAAACTGCTATTAGGTTTTCTTATTTCTAGAATGTTCTTAGTAGCCCTGAGTTTGGTAAGGTGTAGGCAGAGGCATATTAAATACAGATGCATTTCACCATTTTGAATATAAGGTCCATGCAATAGGGGGCGAACGAAATACCTATCATAATAATAACGAGCTACGATTTACTATCGAGTTACTGTGGAGAATATTCTAATAAAAAATAAAAAAATCAAATCCGTAACCTCGTGATTAGCAGTCATAATCACTATTACCAAAACATGGGAGCAGTGCTAACTATTAGCCTTTAAAATTCTTCCTAAAACAGAAGTAATGAGTCTTAACTATCACATAATAAGTACAGTTTAAACCATTTCTAAGCTAATCTACAAGCTACAAAGTAAACGAATTGGCTGAACTCATAACACTACTTAGTAACACAAATCCAATAGTGTAACATTCATTTGAAACTGATTAAGCGATTATGTATGTATGAATTGTAAAGGTAAATATCCATTTAATGAGCTCAGTAGTTCGAGAAATCGGAATATTCGCGGCGAATGTTCGGTCGAAAGTCGAACGTATATGTATTGTTGGAAATCGAGACTCTATACACATATGTACTTAATATTAATTATTTGACCTTCTTTTGGTCGTATTTTGTCGTGCATAAAAATTGATTACTGACACCGGGTTCATGCTAAATAACTTGAAAATCGGACAGGCTCCCAATAATAAAATTTGAAAATTTTGTAATGGTAGCACAAACAATACTTTCTCTGTAACCTCTATTTGCATTGTTACAAAAACGACTGACTGTGTAACAAATCATTAAATTTATTGATAACCCAGTGATCTCTGCATCACACTAACTTTAGTCCACATGAAAAATTTAGTCTCAAAGTGTATTATTTACAAACACTTCATTACAAGTCTTGTCTGCACCGAACATTTCATCAAGATCCTATCTCCAAAGACGTTACAATGAAGAGCTCAAATGTGTATAAACCTGAACATTTGTATGTATGATAATAATCACAAAAACTGCATCCGTAACTGCAACGCTTAGTGCTACTTACTGTAATGATATACTATCATGTTTTTAAGGTTTATAATCAAAGGCAGGTTGTAAAAAAGGGCTAAAAATCTTGTATAAAAATGACCTAAAATGTATCGTACAGATCAGGGGGGTTATCACGTATATCAGGTGACAACTATTTGAAAGCCACTATAGAGTACATTGTTTTCTCCTTTAGATTATAGTGATTTACACATAACGTCAAAGCAGCAATGTATAGTAAAGTGGCTATCAATTTGACGTACACTGGTTGTCAACTGAGATACGTGATAAGCCCGCTGGATTGTTTAATTGACTAGAGACTGTATTAGAAAGTATTAGCTGAAATGTGTGACTAAACTTACGTGCAGACGTCTATCAACATTTAGCCTCTTAGAGTATAATTAACAAAAGTCTAGTTTACTTTTGATTTTTTCTATGCTTATAATAATTTAAATCGATTCAGCCGTTTAACTTTAAACGCGAAACAGAAAAACTGATATACTTGCGCTTTTTTTTTAATGATTCCGTATTGGCGGACGTGGAAGCTTAATTCGCTTTCCTTATTATTTCAAAGATGCACTTGATTAAAATGTGTGGTTTGCCTACTCTTTCTTTTCTTTATAAATTGGAACGATGACGATCTACGATGGAATACTGTTTTTATTTCAATAGGTTCAGGTGCATTCATTAAGAAAATGATAAATCTTAGCTTATTAATTACAAGATTCCCATGAAATGACACTTGCTGCTTAACCCCATCTTAAAACATCGTATAATCTCTGCTAAGCCCCTATTGACTGTTCGAGCACCGTAATTATCTTTTATCCCAAAAAAATCACACAAAGCATCAAAACTGTTAAGTCCTCTTATAAAAAAGATGGTGACAAATACAGTTAGAGAAGAAAAAAATACAAAAAAAGTTTTAGCAAAAAAAAATGTTTTGCAAAAAATGTGTAGCGGTTACACCCTTTCTTATTAAATAGTGTTTTTGTATGAGAAACGAATGTCAGGTAATTTATTGTGTGCGGATTGAATGGTTTTGATCGTTAAGAGTTTTGTTGCAAAGTAAAGTGTAGGTACTGAGAGATAGTTGAAGATGGTATTTTAAAAGTCTGTTGAGTCTTCGATTATAAAAGGCATGATGTCGTTTTTTATGAATATTAAATACCTAGATTAGATGAAGATACGTATTCAAATAAAATATACCAATTTATCAATTACGATTGCAAATAAAATAAAATAAGCATAATATTTAAATTGTCGATAAACAAGTAACTTATTGCCTAAATGACTATCTTTACTTATTAAGAAAAAACACAAGTAGTGAGTCTTTCTAGGGGATGAATCGATAACGACCAACCATTTTTACACATTCTAAATATCCTGTAATCTGCGTCAATACATCTAAACCAGTAAAAATACTTTTCACCTTACACGTCACCTCTAAAGTATCAAAACCATAAACTCTAACTATAACTCATCTCAAACTAACCCCATAAGACAGTTGCTTCACCCCTATACAAATAACCCTTAAGCATTTCATCGTCTTATTTATGTGCCCAAAATATAAAGTCATACAGTCCATTCTTTTGTACGGAACATCATAATATTGTATTGACAAGTTATTTATAACGTATTGATAGAGAATTTATTATTTTATCAAATATGTTTGTGTGGTAATGAAAAAAATAGTAGAGTTTGAATAAAGTTGAGAATGTCTAGTAAAAAAAATCACCGGCAAAAGTCGAGATGAAAATCATTGCCTTGGGTTTCATCTTGACTACTATTGCTGCTGAATCTTGTATTAAAGTTTGTCTGATTTATTGGAAGTTTACTAAATCAAAAATATTACTATTTTGTGATCTATCTCCATGTTTTTTGTTTAGTTATGGTAAGCTATCACCTGATTGCGACTTATTGTAGATCCTAAACAAAATTGCATCGAAATTGAATAGCTAACATAGTTGGTTTGTTATGAAACACATTGATTCACTTTAATATGAAAGCCACTCAGAAAAATCTAACTTACCTAATATTATTGAACCTAAAGGCCTCTCGGGCGCCGGGCGGTTTAAACAACTTTGACAATAGGTTGACCACTAACCATACGACAAACAAACAACATTTAACCTAAAGTAAAAGTTGTACCTATGCAAAAAATATTACATTGAATTTTCAAAATTGGCATATTGTCATTAGAAAACATGTTTATGTAATTTCAAACACCAAAATATTTAAGACTTCAACTACATTTTCTTTCCAAAGCATAACCTATAAAAACAAGACCTAAAAAACTATCTTCTACTTGTTTTACAACCACTGCAATCCTAACTTTGCTTGCTAAAAGTATAATAATAAAAAACTTTCCGCGGCCGTTTATTGGCACAATATATCGGTCGGTTTGTTCGTCACTAACTTTCTTGTTACACCCTAGGGGGTGGAAGGCTGGAATGAACTAGATGGTAGAATTTGAACTGCTATTTCTTGGTATGGACTGCTTCTGTTCTAATGTTAGATTAAGCCCCGGTTCCACCCCTTTCGAATAAGTATTTTTTTATTTAAGTATTATATATAATAATAATAACCATAAGTACCAAGAAATAAGGTGAAATTTTGTTAGTTGTTTTTATACAATTGCATTCACTTTATTCATTGGATAAGTTATGGAACACTTATTCTTAGGCCGCCGGATCTAATAGTGGTTAAAAGAGTTTAACCACATAATTTTGTATTCGGTTTCCCGGTCTATTAATTTCATATTTATAGATTTTAACTGCTGCAATTATAATGTAATTTGTTAAAAATTTATCTCAGCTATAACTTTAATACAATATTCTGCTTTACTTTAATATTGAAAACATTTTAAAATGTGAAGACTTAAGTATCGAAGAATTTTGTTTCACTAGCGTATTTTTCTTCAAAGTGTCGTGTGTTTCGATTTTATTACCAAAAGTACATTTTAATACTATTTATTTCTACAATTCAATTAAATAACAAAGCAACAGACTAAAACAATGAAAAACAACGTAAACAATCCAACTATTATCATTAACAATAAACAAGGAAATTAGCCGCAAGGGTGTCTACGATTAATTCGGAGAATTAGACGCATCCCGAGTAAAATCGATTAGTGGACGAAATTTCGGAGGGAAGATTCGCAACGAAGCCCAACCAAGATAAACATGCCAAGCTTTTTTCTACGCTTGAGACATTAAGCAAGGATGCTTTGATGGTGACCATGTGGGAGGAAGCTGGGGGATAATCCTGTTTATTATGGAGTTTGGAAGAGTTTTGGTCGTTGTTGTGAAGGTTGAAAGTGATATTAGTAGTTGATTGAAATCCAAATTAATGTTATTAAAACTTAAAGTTAGTGTTATGGTATAATTATTTTTTTCGTCTTATTTTATAATAGATATAGGTGTACAGTATTTATTTAGCTGATATATTATAGTTAACTCATGTAAATATTGCTTTCTTCGATTTGAATTGTAATCTTAATTTAGGTTTGAATGTCAAAATAGTCAGAATAAAATCACACTTTAAATTTTATGACATTTTAATTAACAGCTTAGTATTAACAACAAAAGCTAATTAAATTAGAAACCCTGTACTTTTAAAATAAATATAAGAATAAATCATAAAAACGCCAGACACAAAACAAAACATCTAAGTTGAACTACTCTAACAAGACGTCAACTAACACTAGCATCACCAATTCAACCCCACGAGCACACAACAAACGGAAAAAGCATCCCGCCTTCATCACGCACACCCTACACTGTATGTCATTAGAGGAAGCGCGGTGGGCGTCATTACCACGATGAGTAGACTGACCATTAATCTTGCGAGAACCGGTCCTCGGCCTGTCAAAATTGTGGCCACTGTGCGCTCACTTAGTGTGTCTTTGTCTTTACGTAGTCTAGTGTGTGTGATTTAAATGTTAGTGCTGTTCAACCCCAAGGGTTGAACAATAATATGTACTATTTTGGGGAGGTGTTATTGTTTCAGGTGAAATTTACTGAATGAAAAGGTACTTCAATGTCAAAACAATGTTAATATTAAAAATTTCTAAGATTTGTTAAAAAAATAGTTTTGTTTGAAAACGGACCTGAATGTGTAAAATCTTAACATATATTTTTATATTACAAGATAAACACGCAACTGGTTAATTCTTCTCAAATTGAAAATAATTATAAAAAAATGCTCATATCTATGATTAAAAGCTTCATATTACATATAAGACTCAAAAGGGAAGATAAAGCTTTTAATCGTAAATCGAATTGAAATTTATCATATATTCTAAAGGTCATAATTCGACATTTAAATGACAAAGTTACCTACCTAATACAAATACAAAACTCTAAAACGTATATTTACTGCCTCAAGTAAATCAAATTTTGAAACAAATGCCAAACTTACTTCAATACTTCACCCAGTAAATACCTGTTTCAAATCAACACGGGGCGTTCAAAAATACCCTAATAAATATCTTCAAATTTACTTATTTTCCACTTGAACAGTTCTATCATAAATACAGTAAATATGTGTAAACATCAATAAACTATTTGCAAGCGTTTCGTGCCTCTTGAGTTATTATTACCGTGCGTCGTATCACTCGAATCGGCGGTACAAATTCATGTTTCGCTGTTGCATTCAACGTTACATAAGTGTTTGAAAAACTATGTGTAATACTGAAAAATTGTACACGTGAAAAGCATTTTGTTGATTTATCCTAGAAAGTAAATACTTATCTGAAGCATTACTTTTTTTTTTCAATTTCTGATTGTGATATGAAAAGATTTAGGAATCAGGAATTAAAATTATAACTTTTAAACTTTCGCGTTGCATGTTTGGCATATTGTAGGATACGGGAATTAACGCTAACACGCATTTTACCCCAGAATCCTTGATGTTTTGGCGTAGGTTACATTGGCCGTGGTCGTAGGCTGACTGTGCTTCAAATTTCTGTTATGAAAGGTTCCCCAAAACTATTGCTTTTTTTTTACTAGTAATAACTAAATTTCATTAAACATGTTTCTGAAAAGTCGTTGGTGTGTTGCCTAGGCTTTGAGCTACTAACCGCTTGTGTTGATAGCTTAAAGTATCTGCTTTCCTACTTCTACTCTTCTCTCCTTATAATTTACACTAATATACAAAAGAATTTGATAAGAGCAACTCAGTGTAGGACCTCAAACCATCACCAATTATTATCCAGCAAATATTTTTAAAATCAATTTCCTATGTGAAATAGTTCTCGTATAACCCTTTTGCAAAGATTACAAATCGCCTCTGGCGATCTTCTACGCATATAGGCGTGAATATTCATAAAATTGCAAGCAACACCTGGTGTGAAACAATAATTAATATCTATACAACAAAAGGTAAATTCTGTGGCAAATCAAGCATAAAATCGGAGCGACGGGATGTGCTCCCTTGTTCGATAAAAATGCGAATCATTGGTAACTAGGGAGAACTTTGTTCTATGGTTTCGTATGGTTCTGTATTACTGGATTTACTTCGATATAGACTATACAATTAGGCGGTAAATAATAACAATTTGAGATTAAAAGGCAATAGTTTATGTTGCATGTGAAGGAGTAGACTCCTTCACACCTAAATCGATCGACACAAGCAGACAATTCTATGTTGACGAAATTTCATTTCAAAAGAAACGTGTTAGCAGCTTGTAGACTCTCTAAAATTTGTTGAATAGTTTTAAACTAAATATAATCGAAGTTACCACTGCTAACAAAATTTATGTCCTTTCATGTGAATAGCTTTAAGTCAATGTTATAATTTTATTACAGGAGTTACAGTTCATTTTCCGCAATGTATCTATCGGCTTAGATACAAGCCGGTCTATATTTTTACCACAAAAGACACAGTTGTATTCTCTCAAAACGTCTATGGGCTTAGATATAAGCCAGTCAGAATTCCTCCGTTTAAATCTTAAACAAAACCTTATTAAAATCTTACCAACCCTTATCCATTGAACCTTAAAAAATCAATTCAGTTCCAATTAATCGTTTTAACGAAACAATGAAGGGTTTCTAACAGTCGGTTTAACCCTAAGCGATTTGATAAACGACCATCATATACATCTTATTCAAAATCCTTCTTTATGCATAATTGATTTTGACAACCAGTAATTAAGACATCACAGATTTTTGACAGTTGCTCTATTGTCAAAATCGAATCAAATTTTGACAGCTGAGCGATTTCAATTGTGATGTTCCTGTGAGAAATTTAATTGTGAAGTTTAATTTATTGTTAGTATTTATTGAAGAAGATAAATTAATATAATTAGATATGCTTAATTGAATAATTGTAATTGATAATGATGTTTGCGGGATTGGTGAATGCTAAATGATTTCGTGAGAAAAATATTTAATAGATTATAATTAATTCTAATAGATTTATTTTATAATCATAAATGATTATGATGTATTTCTATCGTTGTTTAAATAAAAAAGCACATATAAATTAAGATTAATAATTTGTGTATATAGTTTTAAAACACTAGACTAATATTATTAGACAAAGATCAATTAACTCCTTAATCAAGAGAAAACATAGGAAATAATAACTCAATTTCCCATACTTAACAATTGAATTAAAACGAAATCAATCAGAATTAAAAACAAAGCCTTTTGATCTTAATATTAATCCTAACTTAATTACAAACAAACAAAAAACCATACAAAATATTCTACCCAGTTTTTTTGGCATTAGCGCCGGGTATTATAAACACGATGCGATTTTTTTGTCCACAAACGCATTTTTGGACCACTGGGGCGAACAGTAGTCTTATAACATATCATATTTTTTGTCTTTTTATCATTTCATTATTGTAAGCAGTCATCAAAATATCGTTAGGAACCCATACAATGTAGATATTGCCAATTTTTTTCTCGTAACTCAAAAATTGACTCCCTTTACGCTTTTTTATTTTGTTATGTTGAATCGAATATGTTTTTTGGCTAGTTTTTGGACGGTGTGAAACATTGTGTGCTTTTGTTGTTGTACAATTATAATGGTTTAAGATTTTTTAATTTCTTTGTTAGTGACAAGTGGGGTTAGTAGAAATATTTCTTGATAGTTTTTTGTGATGTCATAATCACGTTGTAAATTTTAGTCTCTGTGTAATATGACAGATATTGTTTAAGAATGAAGTGAGAAAGCCGACGGTACAGGGTCTTATTAATACAAGTGACTGTTCATATTGTCGTCAAATGTTCTGGTAAATTCTATACATTATTTTAGCTGTGCAAGCTACTACGTTCTCTAAACGTGGTCTTCGGAGAATTGAAGAAACTCTGCTTGATTCCGAATCTTTACAGAACCTAAAGTATTTTTTTATGAAATAAGTTTAGTGGTTAAGTCATTAAAGCATAACAGACCGACGTACAGACTTTAACATCAATATTAGCTAGAAAGTATGTTTTTTATAATCAGGGTACAATTAAGCACCAAGACAATTACTAATGACTACAATCACTTTAAACCCTGATTAATACCTTCGTACATCAAAAAGGAACCGAACCGCAAACACACACAAAAACAAACACAGCACATAACCTATCATTTACACAAGAAACCCCTCATTTATAATACAACGATTATAATTAAAGCACAAATTAATAATTATATAGGTGCACTTTCGCGTGTGCGCATATGCGCGTTCGCGCGTAGCGATGCGAAAATTCGCGTGATTTGATATTTTAACGATGAACGCGCAAAAACTGTAATCGGAAAGTTCTGTCGATCTGATAGGAGTGATTTTTGACGTTTGATCGTTCGATGCGCAGGCGCATAGTGACAAGCTTGGGCTTGGCTGTAAACGATGCGTTTCTTTTCGTAATTGTTTTGCTTTTATCACGCATGTTTTACCTGTAGAGTGTTCATTTTACCGTGCTTAGATTGTGTTAGTATTTGTTCGTGTAATATGGCCTGTGATGATATACGGGTAGTATATTTGTCTGCAGGCTACTATTGATAATATTCTAGACTTATTCACCAGAGATTTTAATAAACTTCTTAGGTGTTTGGATTTTCAATCTCACGTCGCGACACATGGCAAAATCAATAAGTTATAGGCTAGCTTTTTACATAAAAAAATCCTATTAATGTCCCACTACTGGGCAAGTGTCTTCTTCCCGTAATAAGGAAGGGGCTAGGTTTTAAATGGTTAAAAACATTTCATTCAAGAAATATTGTGTATTTATGCTTCAAATACAACAGGCATTAAGACTACAGACCTCGTTGGTATTCATACCTCTGCCTGCACCTTCACACGAACACGAACAGTAATCCGTTTTGAAGCATCAAAGCGTAAATATCAGCTGAATACATTATTTACCACGCGAAGGTATACACATAGTTTTTATAATATTGGTAACATGATGTAAGGTAAAGCAAGTAAATACGCGTTTATTTATAGAGAAGAAATTATATTTTTTTACCATTCCCTCGTTCGGGACTCGTTCGCGGATTAAAATACAGTTTTTTAGCAATATTTTTTATTAAGATATTAACTTCTGTTGTGTGTATTTAAATATTGATGTAGAAAGCTAAAAAAAATAAGAATAATACATCTAGATTGACAATCCATACATATCAATAAATGATTTGACGTAAAATTTTAAGATTGAATGAATTTTTTAAGATTTGTTGAAAAAATGCATTTTGTTACGAAGTTCAGAGTAACGGATTGTTTCAATTATTTACTCTAGTTACATTTACCTTTCCTCAACAACCAAACTATGCAATCTCTTTTATTATTTATGCTGATTTAAAATTGCAACCAGCAACTGATAATTTTATAAGAATGAATACTGAACTACAAAATAACCCTTAATAGCTTATAATAATACCCTCACAAAAATAATGTTGCCAATTAAAAAATAAACTCCTTATATTAGCAAATTAGCACTCAAATGACCTTCTTAAAGACCCGTATAGCAATTTATTGGCCTACAACCCCTAGCTATGTAGTCGGTGACCCGTAGGACGCAACCACGCAAAGACTCCGTAGCTTGTAAGAATGCTTTGATGGCAAAATTATGGGTATATGTTAGGCCGTGATGGGTATATTAATGTACTAGAACGCTAAGCATGGAATTATAAAACTTGTTGCTATATATTATACGCCTGTTGTACACGAAGGTATAGACGTATATGAAATACATCCACGTTTTGCCATTTAAAATATTAGTCCCATGTTTTAGTGGGCAAGTTTTGCCATTTATCAGGAACTTTATCAAACTCCGGGCAACTATTGAAAAAAACATTAATAAAAAATAATAAAGACTAATAACACTCTAGGTACATGACCCGGAAATCGAACCCCTAACCCGTGATCTGTATTTGTTAATATGCCCTGTAAGATAAAACAGCTGGCTGAAAGTTTGTCATTTTATCAAATAGGTATATTTTTATAATTGCTACCAGACCTTTCAGCAGGGAAGAATATTGTTGACGGTCCAGCAAAATAATGATTGTTATAAATAATTTACTATAAGAACAAAATTTCTAGTACACAATAATTGCCTTCAAAATAATAAGTAAAAAAAATGCGAACATATGATTTTCACAGAAATGCGATTCGTTATTATTTTGCATTAATTCTGCACTTTACTATTAATAACCGTATTATCTATTCATATCGCATTCTAAAAATATTCCCAAGGTATTTATGCAAAAATATCACTTATGAGAACAATATTCTAAACCTTACCTCAAGACTTATAGGAAATAATTAATCACAAATATCATTTGAATCCTTTACTATCACGATATTTACCTAATCCGTCATACTTATCATAATTACTATCTATCTTCAACTATCAGACAACTAAATATCACTCTTTGCACAAAGAAAATAAAGTATAAATTCAAAAAACGGATATTTATAATTATAATTTATAATACGAAATATTATTTCGCAAATATAATTCGTAAAACCAAGGCATAGGATTTAGAATCGCAAAAAAATAAATAGTCAATGTCAAGAAAAATTTTCCATATTTGAATAATAGGGTTGCTTAAAGATAGGGTTGTCCAAAAAATTTGCATACACTTCACCGCGGGCTACTTTTCTTCAGAAAATAAGGGTGTCAAATAATTTGCGTACCAAAAAATCTAATATCAATCTTAAGGTAAGGTATTAAGTATCAAAATACATTTTTGATAGTTGATATTTAATTTGGTTTTTTTATTTGCTAATGACGCGTCCTGAATCGCTAAACAGGTTTTGTCTATTTAGTATACGATGTGCGATTTCTATTTTTTTATTTTGTCTAATAACAAATGATGCGCTTTGTAGGGTAGTATGGTAATTTTTTTGTTTCGTGAGAAAAAAACGTGGGTAACGACTTTTTTGATACGTGACTGAAATCATGGGAATTTTCTAGATTTTTAATCACTTTAGAAAATACCAGCTTTTTGTATATAAAGCATGGCGATGTAACCCATAAATATAGCTCAAGTTTTCATGTTAATTAATTACTAGAAGCTTTTTATTAACTTTTTACCTGCCACTTTTCTCGCACATTTTTTTCAAATAATACTGATCTTTGAATGTATTTTATTAGGATTAGTACACAGGTAAATATCTGTTCCGTAGTTTAAGTGTAAACATGTTTCAATCAGATAGAGTTATTTTTGCAATAATCATATTTTAGTTGAAGCAAAGATTTGGCATTTTGGAGTGAAAAAAGGAGAGGCTTTTAACCTAGCAGGAGCTAGATATCTAAGCCTAAAAAAAACTGTTAGTAAGCTTTATTTTTTTATTAAATTAATAGCTACAATTAGAAACTTTAACTTAATGATATTTCAATACATCCATTAGAAATGCCGATCTTTGCACGGAATAAACTTTTACTTAATGATTACTCAATGCATAGTTTAGAAACACCAGACCCACCTAGCATGGTACAAAGGTCAATGACACAAGAAAATAATTAAATTCATATAAAAACTGAAACTTGCGATGAAAACTTCAAGCACAAATAACTTGAAACTGTAACGTCATAACAATGAATCGTGCGAGTGCTTCTAATTGCTTCTGTTATAATTTGCATAACGATTGTCAGTCGCGGTTGTTTAGTTTAGTAGGTCGTTTGTTACAGATGAGCATATTTAATTTGCTGTATTACATCGTGATTGTTTCCCGGAATTTGGATTTAGCATACAAACATACATAACACCGCGTTTGTTATACTCAAAGGTGTAACAGACATAAGTTTAAGGTGTGGGCATAAATGTATAAAATACACTCATGTTTCGCCATTAACAATGTTAATCCCACCCATGTAATAGGGGGCGAGCCTATTCCCATATACCGGGTACGTTACCAAACTCCGGATTACTATTTAGAATAATCTAATATCAATTAGAAATAGAGCAATAGCATTTTTGTTCGACCTGGGAATTTAATCCGGGACGCAGCATTCGGTAACACTACCGACCGCAGCAAAATCTTGGGTTCGAATACCCTGTCGTGCCGAAAAGAAGTTCATAAGTAGTTCTGATAAGAATTTTTGGTGATTTCCAGGAGTTAAGAAGTTGAAGAAGGTTAAAAACTTATGTGCCTTCGAAAGCACGTAATGCTGTCGGTCCTGCACCTGGTTTCTCACTGGTCGTGTCGGTTAGCCGTTCGGCTATGAGAGTGGAAAAATAGAGAGTGTACCTAGCTGTGTACTGTGCATACACTTGCATGGCTCTAAGCTAATTCATTGGTCTCTAAATTCTCTAATACAGACCTAAGTCATAGAACCAAAACATCCCTTTACCAGGGTTTTAATAATTCTTTACAATTAATACAAAAAGGTTTTCCTCTTTCCCAAGCCTCTGTTAAACAATTTCCCGCGAGTACTGTCAGATAATCTATTACCCAGTCTGGTTTTCATATTTAATTGTAATTTAGTATCTAACGCAACTATAAATGATATAAATCAGTCATATATAATTATAATATATAACAATCATAAATTATGATGACTACTAGATATTTATAATCCGGTTTTTAATTGTCGAGATTGATTTAAAACAATTAATGAAAATAAATGGGAATGCCACCCAGGTTCCACATGATTAAGGCTAAGTTTTGGGAAGTAACGTTGAAATTAAATAATAATCTCCTAACTTATAAGTATCAATTTAATTAGTATGTATAATCAGCTAAAAAAGTTGTTGCTGAACATATTTTTTCTTTGGAAACCCTATATTCTGAAGCATGCATGTTACTCCAATGAGGAAGAATTGACGTTGATTGAAATGTTTAATTGCAACTAATTGTAATTGATTGCGTTCTGGAATTTCTTAAATTTTCGTAACAAAGAGCCTTTGAAAATAAAATATTGTTAATCGACTTATGTAGCTGATTCTACTTGTTAAATACCGGCCAAGTGCAGGTGCGCCTTAAGCTCTCAAACATACAAGATTTCATTACAATGTTTTCCTTCAATGTTTAAACAAATAATAATTAATCTGTACTAATATTATAAAGCTGAAGAGTTTGCTTGTTTGTTTGTTTGTTTGTTTGTTTGTTTGTTTGTTTGAACGCGCTAATCTCAGGAACTACTGGTCCGATTTGAAAAATTCTTTCACTGTTAGATAGACCATTAGGAGCGGAGTAGTAACGAAAAATGTTACAAAAACGGGGAAAATTATGACGTAACGCAAGCGAAGTTGCGCGGGTCAGCTAGTAACTAATACACACATAACTTCGAAAAGTTATCGGTGAGTGATAAATTCGTATCTTTTTCGACTTGCTTGAAAGCACATGCGTAATCCAGTTAGCTGCGACAATTAGTGCTCAGAACAGAATTATGGATAGTAAATATTTCAACTATCTATACCGTAATAAACACACGGTAATTTTGATGTCCAATAAAACATACAACTGGTTGCTTAACCGCGGGTAAACGATTGTAATCGTAAATCAGTGCACTTGTCAATTGTTAAGTCACGCGATCGGTTGCTTGCATAGTAACAGAAAATAGTAATTGCAAACGATTTACAAGTTTAGATGTTGAAAAGAATCAAATTTATTATCCAGTTATCGTATCGAAATTAAGTGTAAAGTGGTAAATTTCGGTAAAAATATAATTTGTTTTTTAGGAGCCATCAAATTCATTTAATTGAGCTATTAATAAAATATTTCATCATGTTTTTAGGACGCATAGAAGTACGAACACGCTATTATATATACATATACAATAACGTTATTTTACTTATAATGTTGTTTATTTAAGCTACCACTCGCTTATAACTTGATATTTTGTCGAAAAATAACATTTTCTAATAAGAACGGAAGTATTAAATATAATAATAAACAGTTTAAATTTATAAAACTAGTAAGTTTCTTTCCGTTTCTTTTCACGAGCAATAGGTTTTTGATAGATTTCAAATACTATAACGATTCAAAAGTTTTAGACGCAAATAATATTTTCTTTTATATAACAATAAAAGCGATGATAGGCATATCTTACAAGATTAGAACCCCTAAATAAAGTAAGAAAAATAACAAAATATTCGTTCAACTGTACCTCGATTCTCTACCACTATCGAATACCGACAACCGGCTAGCTATCGAAATTTTGACATTTTGAATGTACGGCCAAAGTATTTCCTACGACACCCGTCAGAGGCGCTGATCAGACTTTCATACAAAATTTCTCGATGACAGGTCGGTTGTCGGTAGTCGATAGTAGTAGAGAATCAAGCTACTGTTTCAAAATGTCGTCCCTGTGAAAAAACACACAATTTCAAAGAATTATTCCAAAGATCAACTCACGTCTACTCCTCCATTGTTCCAGGGTGGCAGTGCGTAGTGGGAGGGGTCGTGATGCCCCCCTCCCATGTGCTCCGCCATCACCGACATCCAATGTACCAGACCCTGGGCCCCGCCGCCGCCTGACGTGCCTGGAAAAATACCTGGAGTTAATACTAGACTTTTGCTTCGAAACACCTGGTGCTAATTATCACTTTAGTAACTTGCATTGTAGGGAAACCTCCTTTTAAATCTCTTATTTTTAAATGATGCTTTACTAATGACTATGTAAACATTTTAAGCAGTTCGTTATAATCAAAGATGCCCTAACGCAAGAATTTAATAGAGAGTGGTACGAAAGATCTAAAGGGCGATTGCCTCTATTGACCATCGATAGCTATCTGGAAATTATGCATGACAATCCATAGCACATGCATGACACTCAGCACGGCTAACGTATTCTGCAAGAACTATTTTAGAGTGTACAAGATAGTTAACTTATAGTATAGCTGCTTGGTTGTTGCCAGTTAATAGGTAGTGGTAAGAAACCACCTCTACTAGTCTTCATGAAAAAGAGTAAATCAAGAGGTTAAACAATCTTCATGAAGATCTACCACCAGCTTTTCCAACACCATGGAAAATTTGCGGTTTACCTGTCGGCACGGCGGCGGGCTGTGCGGCTGCCTGGTCCTGCCCCCCTCCGCCGGTGACCCCCCCGCCGCTCCACACGAACGCTGAAGATGCACCCGCCTTCTGAAACAATACCATAGCTGTTTAGTCACCTGTTGATTACCAAGTTAATTAATAAGGAGCAGACAGTTGTATAATATAGATATGTATTTGGACCAATTCCCTCACTTACGAATAAAATATCCGATGAATAAAGAGTAAAAAAAATAACTGGTTCATTTCAGCTTCGACTTTTTAATCTAAGTGATGCATATTCAAAGTATACTAAAGATTATTAGAGTTTACTTAGTTAAAGCGCGGGATTGTAGAGAGATGAGTACACATGTATTGATGCTTAATATAGGTGTCATCATTATCATCATCATCATTTACCTGTGTCGATCTATAGCAGATGATTCAGGTGGCGTGTCAGACAGAGGAATATTTGTAATGAGGGACATCATCGTTCGTGACTTACAGGCCGCATTTTTGAATAGTATAGGTTTACAAATATACAATAGCACGTATGAGATATTCTAGCAAGACTGTTTGAGATATTCTAGCAAAACAAACCACTGTCATTGGGTTATGACAGTGTAATAGGATAGTCTATAAACTGGGTACAAAAAGTAACACTGGTAAAACGCAATGAGAATTTGTACCAATATTCCAAACAGAAATATAACTCTTCATATAAGAACTTATTATCCTTAGACTCCAATACCAATAAGACACTAATTCTAACAATTCCAACCGTTCGCTTATGCTAATATTACCTCATCAGGTGAATCAGACACTCTATCAGCATTATTCTCATCATCAGAAGCTTCCAATCCAAAACCATTAGAAAACAGCATATTCCTCGGATACAAAGAATAACAATCAGCCACATTCCGCCTTCTCTTGCCAAGACTTGCCAAGAAATTCTTGTACAATTGCGTCGGGAGCAAAAAGGGAGAATTCTGGAACCCATCCTTGAACCCCAAATTTTGATTTCTAAATGGATTACCAAAATCAAAGTCCGGAAGGAATTCCTTCTTTATAAAATCAGCTACAGGATGCATTGACAGGGCATTCTCTGTGTAATCTAAGGCTGCAGTCGTATCTTCATTTGGACCATTATTTTCTAGATCACTAGTTTCTGAATTAGCATCACTAGAATTATTGCTATCGACTTGATCCATTTTATTATCGTCAGTGTTAAAATCTTCGAATTCCCTTTTCATTTGTAGATTAATGGGATTCTTCATAAATATGCTTTGATTTGTTAGTGTCACTGACATTATTGGCACTATATTACTTATAAATATATCACTATGTTACACTAGTGTCTATAATATATTTTTTCGAAATAAAAATAAATATATCTTCGTAATTATGTAGGTATTTATAGGAACTATCGTTGGGTAGGAGGTGCCTGGACCGAAACTGAAAGAATGTTGGTTTTTGTGACTGCTTTATCTCTTGAGCTTGTTTTTCTTCACCCGTTTCATTTCAGTTAATAACGATTTAATACTTGGTTTATTAAAGAGTTTTTAATTTTACGTTTGTATTAGTTTTATTAGATATCCGTCTCTGATTTTGAGTGAAACATAATTTATTTAATACAATAGGTCGGTTTTCCGAACGCGTTTGTATTTTACGTAATTTCATTTTTACTAAGAAATTTATGGATTTTTATTTTTCAACTGTTTAATTTCAAGTTAAATTTTTCATTTTGAAGCGACTCTTTCGATTACCCATTAAATAGCCGGGATTAGTCAAGAAAACTGCAAGCTAAATCGCAGATAGCAACCGGTTAGCTTTTAAAATCACATGTCGTCATAATTTAAAACCGTCTCCAACCTACCTGCCCTAAGAATAGCTGAAGAAAAATGAAAATCAATAACCTGACTTTTATTTTGAAATCTAGGTCATTCAGAGCGAAATATTTTTGGTGCTTCACGTTACAGGGGTGAGAGTATTTCTGTTATGCCTAAATAGATATTGAAATAGGTTTAATATGTAAAAATGAACGAATGAGGTCGGATTGTGAAACATGCTAATTTTAGGATTGAGGCTGCAGTTATATTAATTTTGTATTTTAAACTTTCTTAAATAGTTACTTATAATAGTTGATTGTTTGCAAATCATTAATTAGACAATGTCTTATAAGATTTGAGGTTGCCAAACAGAAATCCTGCTAAACGGCAAGTTTTAAATTTTGAGTATTTTTTGTCAGCTAAATGGCTCTACCTTTCAAACTAGCGGCAAATTTATTGTAATTTTTGGCCGTAATCAATATTTAGTTTGTCTCTTAGAGTTTAATATACTGAATTAACCTCTCATTCTGGAAGTAGAGCCTTGCATTTACAGTTTTAAACGAATAATATATAAAACAATCGCGACACTGTGGATTCATGAAGATGTGGGTGGATGAAGTTTGAATTAAAGCATGTTTATATGATAAGGTATTAGTGATTCAAACATATGATATATGACTTGTCTTTTAAAATCTGCTAGGTGTCCAGACGTAGTGTGGAGGTGCCGTTCAGTCTAAACCTCATTTGATTTATTGTCCTTTGTGACCTTTCATAAAGAATGACCTCTGAATAAACCATGTATGAAACAAAGAAGGTTCTTCTCTCTGATATCAGAATATTAGTAACGAATGCATTGAAAGACATCACTGGTAGTTATTTAAATACTGTAGGTTATTTGAGAGCAATTTTTTTAAATAATATTTTTAACCTGTAAGATCCTTCGATACAATTTCTTATTTTGATTATTACTTATCTAAACTTAGACACAGTTTTTGGGTTAATTTCTGGGTACCCCCTTACTATTAGGGGATGGTGTTAATATTATCTATAGTCAGTATTATCGAGTATCGACAATTTAAAGGCATTACTCGATTAGGCGAATCGCGCTACTTAACAAACTGTGTTCAATTTTATAGTGTATCTTGAAAAATATAATACGATATGTTATTTTTATTCATACTAATCGACTTCAAAGTCATTCCGTAGGTATGTTCTTCAAGATTCTACTTGGACTATAAAGTCTAGCTAGAAACACAATCCAAACAAACATCTCGTTCATACTCATGCTTACTTCAAACATTTAAATATTTTTAACGTCTGCTGAAATAACGTTCTTTCTTAAGAAATTAAATTAATTTCTTCCAACAAAATATAAAACTTCCATATCTTAAGGGTTCAGCCCTAGGTCATGAGTTGCAACCTAAAAACCTAGTTTTCTTAAGAGCTGAGATTTGTGCTCTAAAAGTTTTAACATAAGGAATCAACATGACTTTTACATACGCATTTTTTCATATTTTGTTAGTTTCTTATTTTGTTAAGATTGTTGTTTTGTACAAGAAAAAAGTAAGTAACGGTAGTTATTTGTTAAAAATATACTAATATATAGATAAATAGAAAATTAAGTGTCCAATTGACCGATGCGAATAAATTCTACGACGCCCAGTGGTTTATGTTTTTTTTTTTATAATTGTAAATATGTTAATAACTTTCAACGTAATAAGTGATTCATATAGAATTAAAAAAATATGTTGAAAATAAATTAAGATAATAAAAAAAAAATTAAGACTTTAGATTAATCTCGTGGTAAAACATCCATACTAATAAGAAAGTAAGTTAATAAGTATGTCTGTTTGTTTTCTTTTACTACTACTATCTACGACTAAAACATCAATTTTGATGTATTTATAGCTTACTTCCCAGAAAAGGGAGGGAGAAAGAATTATTTATAAAAATCAACATGCCAACAAACCCACAGGTAAAATCAAACGATAAATATTTCAAGCCTAAAAATAAGACTAAGTATTATCAAGAAAAAATATTGTTACCAATATCGTAAAATTGACAATTTATTCATCTTCGTCAATCGTCTCGTCTTGCATCTATGTTATTCTGATTCCTAAATTGACTGTCTGTCTCATTTCCTGACAAAAATAGAACTACCCTGATATTTTTTACGACTAGAAATCTTTGTAACATTTTTGGCCCATACCTGCCTACAAAATAAGGCTTTTTGTTAGTGTTTGCTATGTGTCTTTGGTAAACGACTAAACCGAATTTGATGTAGTTCTTTATCTTATTTAAAAAATTAATGTCTTAATTTTTAACCGACTTCAAAAAAAAGGAGGAGGTTCTCAATTCGTCGCGATTTTTTTTTATGTATGTTCAGCGATCATTCCTAAACGGCTGGACTAATTAGCAAAATTCTTTTTTTTATTATTCTCTCAGATACTGTGTGTATAAGTCATTAAGTGAGTGCGAAAAATCCTTCTGATGAGGTATTATATTATATTATATATTATATACACAAGCATATAAATAATACGAACTGTATAAGACTTTCATGGTAGCTTGCGACCACGGTCAGTGGAGCGCCGAAACATCAAGCAATCTTGGGTAAAACAATAAAGAAACATAACATCTCGCCTATATTCCTGCTAGGGACAGGCAGAGATCCCTTTAATTTATTATTTACTAGCTGACCCGTGCGGCTCCGCTCGCGTGAATGTTTTTTTTTTACTAATACAAAGCTTTATTATTCCTTAACAACAAAATACGCTTCTTTTCACGAAAAATATTCTCAAAATTATTTATGTCTCATATAACTCGCGCTAAAGCATATCCGCCATTAAAACTGTTGCCATGACAACGCAATTTTGTTAATTTAATGTCATTATAATATTGATTATTCGCGACTTCGGTGGGGAATCCTGAATTTTCCAGGGAAATGCGTCATTTTCCCGGCGTAAAAAGGAGCCTATGTCCTTTCTCGGGTATCAAACTATCTCCATACCAAATTTCATGCAAATTGGTACAGTAGTTTAGGCGTGATTGAGTAGCAGACAGACAGACAGACAGACAGACAGACTGACAGAGTTACTTTCGCATTTATAATATTAGTATGGATTTTACTATTCGTTGCTATATCAACAGAAATACATCATCTTTGAAAATTTCAACTGTCTAACTATCATGGTTCATGAGATACAACCTAAGACAGACAGGCAGACAGATCGCAAAGACGTTCACGTTTACTTACAAGGTCCTGTTTTGACCCTTTGGGTACGGAACCCTGAAATACAGAAAATGTATTAAAAATACTAATCTGTATATAGCTCATAAAAGGGTTTATTTTTATTTTTATTTAGTATAAACTATTTACACTTTTATAAATAATGTAGAAAATAAACTCCAGTGAAGCCTATTTTGTATCCACCTGATCTATATTTAAAATAGAATCGGCTCGACCTAGATTCTCAATATAAATAGGTAAAGCAGTTTTATTTGTACCTAAGTATCTATTTATGTAGGTCATATAAGAAAAAAAACTTATTATTTTTATTGGTGACTGCTAAGGTCATTGACACAGGCCATGAAGATGGTCATTTTTTTAAATCATGGCAAGCTAAATTTATTTGTTATAAACTTAAATTGTACTAGCAAAATTGTTAATAATTACGTGAGACAGAAATTCCTTTGACGGCAAATGGACCCAACAGTCCAGTAATAGTATATTATGTTATCTTAAAATTTCAGGTTATCGATTACATCTCTTTTTTTCAAGGACTTTTAAAAAAAATTCTGTGCATTCCCCTGTCATGCAGGCTGGTAGCTAGAATAAAGCAATGTATATCTATACTAATATTAAAAAGCTGAAGAGTTTGTTTGTTTGTTTGATTGTTTGTTTGTTTGTTTGAACGCGCTAATCTCAGGAACTACTGGTCCGATTTGAAAAATTATTTCAGTGTTAGATAGTCCATTTATTGAGGAAGGTTATAAGCTATATATCATTACGCTACGACCAAAAGGAGCAGAGAAGCAATAAAAAATGTTACAAAAACGGGGAAAATTTTGACCCATTCTATCTTATGTGACGCAAGCGAAGTTGCGCGGGTCAGCTAGTAATTAATATAGGTAATATAGTGTTACTAAGTTTCAGAAAATCAGTTTAGCAGTTTAGCCATAAAAGGTGACAAGTTTAGTTACAATCACCAAGAAAGTAGGCATCCAGAAATTACTACAATGTTACACTTAAGAAAAAATACAGCGATTCTTTTTTGAAAGATTCTTATAAGGCCTGGTTTATACCAGTACCGTACACAATACTAATAAGAAACTAAATGTTTACTAACAAACTAAAACTAATTAGAGTAATAAGACTAAAACAAATATAACCATGGCCTTGACACATTTAACAGTACTTCATTCAAACTTAATTTGTGCATATGAATATGAACTTTACCTCTCAAGCAATTTGACATAAAATCGCTTGCATTAACAAGCTTCTAATTAAGTTTTGATTGTATGAAACTATGATATTTTAAGTTAATCAAAAATATACTGCTTAAACTCAAGGCCTAACCCTTCCCTCGTTTGGGAAGAGATGCCCAGTAGTGGGACAGTAATGGGTTAAAAAAAATACTTCCTAAAGTTGCACTCGCACTTGGCCAGTGCGGTGGACATAATACCTTATCCCTTCGTTTTCCGGGAACAGACCTTTGCCCAGCAGTGGGACAGTTATTTATTCAGCAATATTTCAAAATGTACGATATACAGCTGACATTTTAAAAAAATGATAATTGTATTTGTAACATAAACAAATTGAATAGTTTAACACGATTAATATCTTGGTAGTTAACAATAAGAAAATAACTTTTAAAGTACAGTAGCATAAAATAAATGGTTGTCAGTAAAATCGTGAGTAAGTAACATTATAAACGGAACACGTTATCATCGATACATTAATCTTGAATTTTTCTTTGTTCTTTAAATTGCATGAAATTGTAACATGACCGTTTAGCGTCATACGAAACGGTTATTAACATAAACGCCCAACGTCATAATTATCGTCGGTACCAACATCAAAATTATAAATTATAACGACACTTAAATACCGCGAATTTTTTTCAACACGCAAACCGCCATCTTTTAACACACGGACACACCTTACGCACACATACACACACTCATTAACTAACACATTTACATCACTAATGCGAGCCCCACGTGTCTCTGCTCATTAAAAAGTTAACAACTGTAATCAAAGTTTCAATTAAGAATTTAATCCGTTATTACCGAATCATGGACACTAAACGCTTGGCGCGAACGCCTACAAAAACGTTTTTTTTTTCGCGCGCTCTTTTTGTCACATTTTTCGAATTTTAAACGCGTTTTTTACGCCGCGAAACGGGTGAAGAATTCTTTTTAAACTCCCGCCGTGGCCGATCGATTGGTTTTAAAAATAAAAATCTTTCCAATCATTTATTGTTTAGTATTTCTTATTTTTAAGAATTTTTTGTTTGAAAATTTTTAAATTTTAGAGAACGAGCAGTCTTTACCGCGAGGTATTCGCTATGGAACTCTTCCCGTGAGGTTGCTGCAAGGAAAAGCATTTTCCCAACACATGGAAGGTTTTCTTCAACTTATACCGTGTGTGAGTGTGTACAGACGGGCATGTGAGTGTGTGTGTGCCCAACTTGAGGCGAAGTGAGCTAGTGTGCGTCTGTTCGCGCGCTAGTGTGAGTATTTTATGACTCTGAGTGCATCCCTTTCGAGCTGCATGCAATTTATATGTGTGCATTTTATTTTTTTTCTAAACGGCGCGGTTCCGTGTGTATGCGAGCGAACTACTCATGTATGGGTGCTCTGTTTTTTCGGTCAAGTAGATGGGAATCTAGCCTCTATAGTGATATATTTTAGAGTCATATTGGCATGTTTATAGGAAATGTATTTTTCAGTTTTATATCGCCGATATGAGAATCGCGGATAGCAAAGAAAATGTAAAAGGAATAAAAAAACTCGTGCATCGTACGTTTTCAGGTAGACACATTTTTCTTTAACCCATTTATAGGAAGTTGGGCATGTGTGAGTGCTTGCATCTAGGGGGGTGGGGGGTTGTTCAAAGGGTTGAGAGGGGGGGTGAACATATAAAAATGATAACGCATCGCAAGACGGCTGCTTTTATGGTTTTCTTTATTTTTTAATGTTTTTTTTTATTGAAGCGACGAGTAGACGGGATATTTTTCATGTTGGCTATCTAAAATTTATGTTTTATTTAAGTTTAATAATGTTTCTCGTATAGTGTTCTATCTATTTTTATAGACTTTGAAATTTATGTATCTATTAAAAGTTATGAGTAAATATAAGGCATGCTTATGTACAATAATAATATATTTATGTCTTGTAGTTTGATGACTGAAAACACCAAACAGAATTTTTCTTCTAAGTTAAAAATTTTCATTCACAACTGTAAAGTAAATTTTCTGTTAATGCATTCTAAGTAGTAGAGTTGAAAATTTGAACTCGGTAATTAAACTAAACCGTTTCGCTAACTAAATTAGTGTTTGTAGTAATAACAGTTGTAAGTTGTATAATCCGTAGTAAAATTATAACTTAAGTCAGTATGTCTTTTACAGCTAAACCACTGAATGGGTTTTAAATAAATTTTGCTAAAAAGTTGTTTCTACACTAATTACATGCAAGCAGAGTCGCGCGGGTCAGTTATAGTAGATAAGTAATTGCTTATTACTTAGTCATATTATTAGACAGCAGATAAGTATCAAATAGTTTATCTGCAAATTTTATATATAAAATTTCATTCTTTATTCGCTGCTCTATTTGTAAATTACCTTGAAGCTGTGACTAAATAATATAATTATTTAGCCGTTACCGTCATTACCGTCGAAAAATTATGTTCTTTTGCAAAAATTCTGTTTTTCTTTGAAGAATATAAAACTCTTTTGCCCCAGGTGAGGATCGAACTTATGACCTTAAGATTATGAGACTTACGCGTTGCTTACTGCGCTATTGAGGCTTGCGGCGTAAGGGTGGAAATGTTCAACCCCTAACTGTAAAACTACGAATGAAAATGAGTTAAGTAGTGTTTGCGATTTCACTTTAGAAACTTAATTGATAAGTTTTAAGTGAAAACAAGACATTAGACAGATATAAACCGTTTTGTAGAAACTTAAAACATTTTGGAAATGTTGAATTAAAGAGTATTTTTAAATGTAAATTAGAGTTAGACTTTATTTTGTGACTGTAAACTGGCTGGAGACGCTCAAAATCCATTGCCCTCACCTATCATAAGCAACCGGTAGGTTAAGCAACCCTTGACGAGGACGAGTTATAGATGGGTGACCGCTTAGTGGCATTTGAATGTCTTTAGTTTTAGGGAAACATGTTAAAACATGGTTCTTGTCGCTTTTAATGTGGTTAGGGCCTTGAATTCATTAACATGACATAAAGACTACTTAATTATAAGAAGAAGAATTAAGTAGTTAGAAATCGAACCTAGCACTTCACAGTAAACATACTATACTCAAACAGTCAGACGTAGACAAAAAACAAGACAATGAAAGTCTCCGCTTTGAATCCAGACGTAGGTCTAAAAATAGGCTATGTTAGCAAAACCTAGGTATAAACAGTGTCTACGTAGCACTCAGGTTGACTTAGGTTTTGTATTACAAATTGATAGAAATTGTATCTAGGCAGAAGATAAGGTTGTATACTATATATATGTACATGTTACTACCCCTATAGTACGGTGGTTGTGAAGGCATACTGTGGCTACTGCTGTGTAAAGGTCTTAGGTTCACTAAAGTAATTCCTAATTAACTTCACTACCTAATCTGTGGTTTGCTGTAGTTTATGGGCAGCCCTATACACTACAGTAAGCCATGAGCCAGGAGCTTTCGGATTCGATTCCTGATTCGAGCATAGTGCTGTTGGCTTTAAATTCAGTCTTTAAATAGATGCAGATTCTGCTGTTTTAAACAAAAGACTGTATATTTTTTTCAATTACTAACCCCTAAGCGGTTGAAAGATACCGCAGTCTTTATTTGTTAAAACATGGCTATAGTTTATTATCTAATAGAATACGGGAATTATAACACGCATTTTACTGAATGCCTGACGTTTGCCCGTACTAATAAATGCGAAAGTTTGCAAGCATAGATTGATGTTCATTTGTTACTCTTTTACGAAAAAACAACTGGACGGATTTTGATAAAATTTGGTACACTGATAGTTTATAAATTGCCTTAACACATAGGATACTTTATACCTCAGAAAATCTTTTCACGCGGGCAAAGTCGCGGTCAAAAGCTACCTATACTTTAGTTCGGAACACTCTCAAGAGGTCACAGTAAGACAGACAGACATGTAAGTATAAGCCCACTCAATTTTCCGCAAGCGAAATAAAAAACTGCACCACTATAGTATTATATACATATATATAGGAAAAATATAAAATACACCTACTAAAAATATATAAAAGCTACAAAAATATGTTATTCTCTGCACACCGGTGCTTTTTGTGTGTGTGCGAATATTTTCGTGTGTGTTTCGTGATAGAGAAAGGAATGGAGTAGTAAGAAAAGTTTTGGGGTGATTTATTTTTGAAGATTATTTGACTGCAAAATATGAGAATGTAAGTTGTAGTCTATTTATTTGCGATGAGTCTATTTATTTGTCTGTTCAGAGTAATCTCTGTAACCTAAGGACTGATCCCAAGAAGTCTTCAGAAACTTGATCATGAGCTTAGGAACAGTTATTAAAAACATTTGCTCAAAAAAATTTGCTGAAAACAAAAATCGTGTCCCGTCTTGATGTATCGAATGGAAAGTACTTTAAACTATAGGTCAGATTACCGACACTTGAAATTTTATACTGCAAACTAAAACCGATAAATTAAATCCCCCAAAAATATATTTATATTAATATTACAAAGGCGACTCCATGCCACTCGCTAGCAGTTATTCCTAGACCAAATAGGTGATGTGTACATGTGTGCGTCCACCTTTACGTATGAGCACTAACATCGATGTCAGATGCAAGCACTAAAACTAGATGTGCCATGGAATTTGATATTCCGAGAGTGTACTTGGAATTTGTTTTTGATAATTTATTTACTTTTCTTTTACTTACAGACTTAACATTATCCTAGCGATACTCATTTTCAATTATATTTTAAATTGTTCAAATCGATGCCTAACCCCTCCCACATTCCGGGAGAGGACCCTTACCCAACTGTATGAGGTATCTGGTTCAATTCTCGGGCGACTTAAGTCTTTTTTAATTCCTATTACAATATATTTTCAATGCGCTTGCCCTCTAGTCCTTGGGACTGACATTTTCAAAGGTAAATAGTGCGTGTATTTCATACACCATTGCCTTCACCTTTGGGTATAACAGGCGTGATCTTATGCAGGTACATTAAGATATTGGGTACAGTTAACACGACTGCTTTTTAACAACGCAGCCTCAAAATCAATACTACCAACACCACATCTAGATAAAGTCATAAACTAGCGAACTATATCTGTGTGCACACACACACGCACACAAGTGTATCACAGAGAACCGAACTCATATCGTACTTACGCCCTTATACTGCGCAAGCTTGAGGATACAGTGCCGAGCAAAATTATGTATAGAGCTAATTATTATTTCATAATCATATTTTTTAAGTATTATTGTGCTACTTCTGGGCAAGGGTTTTGAGGTATTTTAATTCAAAACACGACTTTGTAGAGTCTTATACCTTTAGGTTAAAGATTTTTGCATATTATATCATTTTACACATAAAATCAGGCATTTTTCTTCATGGGGTGGAGATCAAAATACGCCACTTGCTACGATATCTACAAACTTCCCTTGATTTATTCACCTCCATACATCTTGGTTACTACGCACCTGTTTCTTTTGCAAGACATCACCGTCAAATATATTTTTTTCTCTCTAAAATGTTTAAAACAATACCAGTCCTAGGACTTGCTCTGGTATCGTGGACTTTTTCACAAACATACAAACAACGGACACAGATTATAACAGCACTAGAAACACTAATTTATGTATTGTACTAAATATTTTTTTCGTGTAAGAATAGAATCTACGACCTTTATTCAAACAAACTAACAAATATGATTGACGTATTAATTCATTCAAAATTAGACAGGTAATTGCAACCGAGCATGTATAAAGCAAATAAAGTAAAAAAAATGGACATATACCTAGAAAAACTGCCTAATAAACTATAACGCTTTCTTATGAAACAACCAATAATAATATCCTAACCAATATCCTTTGACAGTCGCTAATTTCATCGAAACCGGCTACCGGTGCAAGACTTTTATTATAGTGTCCAAATGTGTGCACAATACACAGGTACACTCTTTATTCCTTCACTCTTATAGCTTGACTAGCTGACCCGCGCGACTTCGCTTGCGTCACATAAGAGAGAATGGGTCATAATTTTCTCCGTTTTTGTAACATTTTTCGTTGCTACTCTGCTCCTGTAGGTCGTAGCGTGATAATATATAACCTATAGCCTTCCTCTAATAAATGGCTATCTAACACAGAAAAAATCTTCAAATTGGATCAGTAGTTCCTGAGATTAGCGCGTTCAAACTCTCCAGCTTTATAATATTAGTATAGATGGGACGGATAACCGACAAGACTAGTGAGAGATCAGGCGCAGGACCGACGGCTTTACGTGCTCTTCAAGGTACGGAGATCCACGTTCTGAACTATCTAACTCCGGGTAATTTCTGAGAAACATCCTAACAACAAATCTCCGTTAAGACGTTTTTGCTCGGTCCAGGATTCGAAACCAAGACCTCTGCCTAGCAGTCGCGTACACCACCGACCGATACCGCCGAGAGGCAGTCAATGAAACAAATAATAAATATTTATATCTTTAAACGATTACTGAATTAATACACATAGTTTCAGCGATAAACGTTTTCGCCGTTGAAAAAAATGGCGACTCTTTACTTAAACGTGGCGAATTAAATGCACTGATTATCGTTACATTGTTGCTATATACTGTAAAAGATACGTTTTTTTCCTACTATCAGAATGCAGTTAACCGCATGCGTGCCAACTGATAAGTTTTTTCATAAATTTCCATCATAAATATCTAATAAACTACGATCGGTGCGAAAATAGTTTTCAAGAAATCTCTAACAATTTTTTTATTATAATATTCCGGTGAAAATCGTAAGTTCTTGTGAACATTTTTCTTGTACATTTTTTGTAGGATACTGTTGAATTGAACGAATATTTAATTAATATTAATTAGTACATTAAAAAGTTCGCTAGACATGCTACCAAGAATTGAAAACTCAGTTTTATAAGCGACTTCGTCAAGGCGGAAAGATTTCCCAATGACCAAAATTACCTGCTACATACTAGTATTCTGAGCTATGAACTATCTCTGTACCGATTTTAATTCAATTTAATTATAATCGATTGAATAGATTTTGCTTGTAAGAGTAACAAAATAGTAAGTGAGTAAGAGTAAAAGAATAGGTGCGTGGTACAAGTAACCGGTGGTAGTATATATATAGTAGACAAAATGTATGGATGTGAATGAAGCAAAGGATTTTTGTAAGGCTAGCAAGTGTTCTTTGGTCTCTATCTATGGGAAAAGACGTGATTTTATGTATGTATGTATAATAAACTAATATCCAAAAACCTTCAAATTTTCACATTTTAAAATAAGTAAGATCAGTAATTACATTTTATTATGAAAACTAGTAAGGTAATTGGCTGATAAATAAATTGTATGTCTTTATTCTATTAATAACAATAAAAACGTGTTTGAAGTAAATATGTCATCGTATCGTGATTAACAATCAATTTGAAGCGAAAAATTAATGTAAGATATTCAATTAGCACTAATTTAGTTGATTTTTCCATTGTATTAGTAATTTTATTCTGTTTTTTTATTAATCAGCCAATATTATAGCGAGATTATTTGAACATTGCAGACAATCTTACTTATAATTGAAATTTATACAAATATCAATGGATTAACGTCAAGCTTGGAACAACCGTTTCATGAAATTCATAATAATTATGAAAATACATTGTTTTTCTTCTTCATTTTTATTATGTCATTCAGATATACACTTTGTCGTTTCGAATTATGCTTCAAAGTACAACAAGACCCAAAACAAGTACTCGTTTTTTAGATAACACAAAATAGTATTTATATAACTTTAGCGTCATGTGTACCATCTGAACTGTTTGAACTGACTTGAAGTGTCAGACAATTTCCTCAAAAATGATTTAGCTGTTTTAACGTATAGGCTTTAATAATAGGCAGATATATTTTTATTATGGTTTTCATTAATACTATGTTGTTATTTTTGGTGATGGTTATAATTTAATCAAGTACAAAGACAATATCGTATGTACATGCACTATATCACGCCTGCTACATTAGAAGGTGCAGGCAGAGCTGTATAAAATTACTCACGTTTCGCAATTAACAATGTAAGTCCCATGCAATAGAGGGCGAGCCTATTGCCAAATAAGTACACGTTACCGAACTCCGGGTTACTATACTAAAAACAATGTCAGTCGAATAAAATGTCCCGCAGTGTAAATGGAAAGCCTCGTACGGTCAGAAAACACATAAAATATTCTATGAATTTATTTCAGAAGGTTTTCAGTGAAATTGCAAAACTGAATAAACTCCTGCTTTTTTTTCTGCTTACAGTATATTTTTTAGTCTTCGAGTTTCTTGAAACTAGTTTGTTAGAAATTCATAAGATTTTTTTTTCTCATCGAAATAGTTTCAGTTGTTTGGTGAGAGTATTCAAAATTATTGTATCTAGAAAAAGTATTTTTAAGAACATTCTCGACATCCGAAATCGTATGTGGTACAAACGCTTACAAAGGAACAAAGGAGCAACTTTTTTTTATATAGGAATTAAATTTAAGAAGCACAGTCCAATACTAAATTAATTACAGAATTCTGTGACAACTTTGCTATACTTTAGAATGCATTTGTTTAAACAAAACTTATGTACTTTTATCTGTATATTTGTAAAGTTTCATGTAACACAAGATTCATAAATAAACGTTCCTTAAATATATTATGTGAGTCATTTTTAAATGTAAGCTTTCCATAATTATTATTATAAACACAATATTTCGTAATTACAAATTTCCTTAGTCATAATCTTTTAACAAAATACAATTTTTTAATAAAACAATAACCTATTTTTCTCAGTTCAATATTCTGCTGACGGTACAAGCTATCTCTCTCACTATAACTTATAGTTTTGGATAATGCATTAGAGAACTTCTTTATGGGCCAGAATATTCCCGTATACGTGAAATATATTATATACTTTTTATTTATAACTTATATTATGTACAAACTGATATAAGGTATTCAAAGTTGTTATATATTTCTATAGACGTTATGAGATGGTATTGAAATGATTTTGTAGGCAATTGAATGTATAAATTAGACATAGGTTTCTTGCCAATATGCATTTCAAAAACGGTGAACGATTCATTATAGTACAACAACTTAATATAGAGTCTTGTGTGTAAGGGTTCCGGCTGTCGGTGGTAAACAACAAATAGAATTTAGAACATCAGTGACCCGCAATGCAGCTGACGATGGCTAGTCTGATACACCTACTTTAATATTAATTATAATCTAGATATATTGTACATACTATGGCTTGCTACTAACTTACTAAGTTTTCGGGCTGTACAATATGACTAATTTAAATATTTGTCACAAAGTTTATGAAATAAATTTTACCTATGTTTACCCTGACTTTGGAACTAGCATGACCTATTCAGACAAGCAAAAATGCAGATTTGATATTACCTATCTTCGATATAATAAATTTGAAGGCATGTAGGTTGGTTATTTTTAACCGACTTCAAAAGAGGAGGTTCTTTATTCGACTGTATTTTGTTTTTCAAATAAGTCACTTATTGATAACTCAAAGCTGAGGACACAAACCATCACTTTTATAACGTACTTTTTTGTATGAAAATTTAGATTTCACTGCTGCTAGTTTAAATCTAGAATAAATACACAGTGATCATGAAATTACTTAGATCTCAAGTTGCATTTTTAATACATATACATTCATAGCATACATAAAATCATACCTTTTTATATTCTATCAAATATTATTTTATTAATAAAAAATTTGGTGAAAAATATGACAGAGTACACGTATTTTTGCTTTCGACTGTACACAATTTGCTTACCCTGTTACAGTTTGGTAACCGGTTCCCAGTAAATGCATACTAATATAGTATTGTAATTATTATATTATTATATCAAACTGTTGCTCCATGTTGTATTAAGACCTAAATTGCTGGCCGTACGGTGAACTTCAATGGGGATGATGTTATGCACAAAAGTGACAATTACTTTATAATATTTTTATCCGTGTATATTTAAACATATCATTGCGGGGCAAATATCACTGAATTGTGTTTTTTCATCTGGGCAAACGATACGAACAATAAAATAAACACCAATAAAGATGCAATCAATAATCATTCTTTAATATAATAATTACGAAAGTTGGTAAGGAACGATGCATGTGTGTATGTTTGTTAATCATCCCAAAAGCTACTGAACAGTTTTTGTTAAAATATATTATAGTTTACTAATAGACACATAGGATACTTTGTAAATTGGGAAATCTTTTCATGCGGACACTGTTGCAGCTAAAAGCCAATTAACATATAAGACAAAAATCTATAATATATTTTGGATTGCAAGAAAAACTATCCTTAAATTATTAATATGTTTTACTTTATCTCATAAACCCATCCTAAATAAACTCACTTAAATAACCAAAATAAAAAGAATATATCGTTCACTTCATACAACCGATCCTTATTGAAAATTAAGTACCTGCATTATACCTTTATTTCAAACGATTAATATATAATGGCTATTTAGGGCTTAAATATGGGCTTAAATGTGGGCTTAAATGTGGGCTTAAAGTGCCAGGAAGTTGCTCAATGATGGGATAAGGAAATGGCTTCAAGAAGGGCATTGTTGGAAGCAGTTAAAATGTTTGTTACTTTGTTATAACTGGGAAGGGAATGTAGGCTTCTGCGTATAACTGGTTGGTGAAGTTTAGTGTAGTTACAGAAGGCGAAACATACATGCAGGAGACGTAAGCAAGTTTGAAATTACAATAACAATTACATTACACATCTATGGCCTAGCCGAATTAACTATTATTAAATTTATCTTTATGTAACGATAATAAAGGACGATGCCAATTTATATGAATACAGGTTCTAACTTACAATAACATTTTTAATGGTACATTGGATAGTCATTCCCTTGCCGTTTTTGTTACATGGATAGAGATTATGGCAATATCATGTTAGCTAATTATTGTCACAGTCATCTGTCTACAGTCGGGCCCAAAATTGTACTATAGGTGTGTACATTGTCTAACTACCTCTGTGGCGCAGTCAGTGGTGTATTACACTACTGATCTCTGGGGTCGGGGAAAGTACTATAATTGGTCTTTTCTAATCTATGTCAGTATACTCATCAATGCTCTATAAAAGGCAATAGGCTCAACCCCGTATTACATGGGACTGACATTGTTAATCCGAAACGTACTACATACACCTCTACACTATCAGGTATAGTAAAAGTGTCATATTCTGTCTATAGGGTAAAACTGTCGATTTGAAATAGTAATCGTTTTAATCGAGTTGCAGCGTAAAAGCTGGAGTAAAAGTAGGTAAAGGTAGGTAGGTAGTGTAGTAGTAAGTCAGCTGTTTTATCGACAATTCTACAAACGCTGCAACTCAAATAGACGGTTTAACCCTATAGACGGAATATGCCACCCTGACTATACCAGGCGTAATATTATGTAAGTACGGATGTATATTTTCTGATGCAACTTTGTAGATTCAGCCAGTTCATCCTAAGCCTCTAAATAGACCAATCACAGCTAACTATCTTCTCGCACCGACATAATCGGATAAAAATAAACGAAACCAACACTACAGCACCTTCCTTCCATTACTTCACAAAAAAGTCTATTGAAATCAGAGCTCATTCCGATAACCAATATAGTTAGGCGACCGCAGTTCGTTGATGGCCCGTTGTTATATGAAATAACTGGGTAAGGGGTCGTTCAGGCTTGAACGGAAATGTTGTAGAAGTACTTTTGAATGTGAGGAAGTTAAGCTAATGTGTTGTTTGAGACCTATTTCTAATAGTTGTCTTAAGACAGGTTTTAAATAATCCAAACATCAGAAAATGACATTAATTTAACTCATAATGTTGATTGTTTGACAGCTTCTAAAACACAGATGGACTTTATTATCTTTATTTATAAAAGTGGACATTCTCGGATAAAACATAAATTTTATAGTAGAGACAAAAAAAAATTCGGATGCAATTTTCATTTTCGTTCAATTTACTTATTTTACTGCGGAGCAACACCGGAGGAGTTTTCATTGGGAGATTTGATTCAATGACGCAAGCAGCAGGGCTCCTAGAGTATTAAAAACAAATAAATTAAATTTATAGATGTAACAATCGATTCAATTGACATGTTTGTAATGGCCCGAGTCTATATGACTCTGGCTATAGACTTTGTCTCTCGTTTCTAAACAGAAGCCATTTTACTTCGTGCAAGTATGAGTGCACCTTTACAAAATTGTAACAAAACCGCGTCTGTAATGTCGGAGGTTTGGGCTACTGTTGTAATGAGCCTATTACAATGTTTATCTAAATTGCCACGCTTCCGGCTGATATCGACCACACATGGCCGATGACTGGACGAAAATGTTGCAAAGATTTGCATGATTTTGAAAAACGTAAAGATTAGTCGCATAGCGCATTTCATTTACGCATAATGCATATGTGCATATTTCGTACAATGTAATGTTATACTACATTATGATATTTTAAATGTATTTTGGGTTTGATTTCTTGTCGTAATTTAATTTTCATCTGGCTAATTAGAACCTTTTTTTTATCTTTGTCAGCTTAGCCTTTCTTTTAACAACGTTGTAATAGGCACCTAGTCTCACCGGAAGCAGCTGAATACCAGTATTTAACATGCAGTGACTATCTGACCAGTACAACCTGGTAACCTGGGTTATAACACGAGTCCCCTCGGTAAGACAGCAGTTGTCGGACTCAAGCTTCTTACTACTGGTAGCGACTGTCAAAGATCTAATAAGTGCTAAGTTCATGATTGTAAAGCTTGAACCATAGCAAGAAATTAAAGGTAATGCACCAACAAAATGACTTTACTATACAACATATTGAATGATATAATATTAACGGGCCTTCTTCATTACCAAAAGCATTAGAAATACGTTACTATGAGATTAAACTAACCCTTAAACATCCAAATCCTTAACACTACACAAAAAATAAATGCGAAATCCCATTAAAACGAACCATGAACGCATTAAATCAAATACATGATACAAAAACTGAAATTTTACAAGTTCCGCAAATTCATTAAAGCTACCGAATTACGTTATAATCATTATTAAACATCACACGGCCCGAAAACAATATTAACTTTGAAAAAAGATAAAAAGAAAAAAGATTACGGTAAAGAAAACATTGGAAAAAAGATTAAAAATAATCGATACGGCGGGAAAGAAAATAAAAGGTTGTGCACGTGGATGCTTTTATAGTAGATGGTTCCGTATATATTTTTGTTAACCTGGTAGAGTAAGTAAGTTTCATGAGAATTCATTTCAAGCGATACTATTGTCCCCAACCCGCACTTGGCCAGCGTGGTGGACTCAAGGCCTAACCCCTCCCTCATTACTCCCTTGCCCAGCGGTGGGACAGAAATGGGTTAAATTTATGATTTTATTTATTTACTATTTTACTATTAGGTAAGAGTTCTTCTCATGAAATGAGACTTTCAATTGTTTTTTTGCTGCTAATCAAGGGTGTAGCAAGGTTTTGATCCCACCAATCTGGCCAGGCGTGGGTCGGAGAGCTTACATTCTTACTAGACCTCTTTTATAGAACTTTTAGTCATGTTTTTAGAAGTTAGATCGATAAATTGGAATATGAAGACAGACAGAGGATTTGAATAAAGCAAAAGAAGTTAGTAGGGATTGTAGCAAGTGGCTTTCTTTAGTCTATGTAGTCTATGTACCTATGCCCCAGTGGGTCTATATCTGCGTGATTTTATGTATGTCAATCCTTACGAAGTCAAAACGGGGGCAAAAGTTTAACGTAAGCTTTTTATAAATGAGTTCATATTAATTAATATTATACAGCAGATGGTTTTTTATTCAAAGCTTTTAATAAAAATAACTTGTTTTATCATTTAGTTATCGTTATTACGATATAAAATTTAAGTGCAATAATTATTATCGCACACGAAATTTTTAATTGAAAATTATTAATTGCGTTTCTTATAAATATGAATTATTAATGTAATAAGATTACATTTTTATGTATTAATAGTGGTTTGTTAAAAACAAAACACATCAAGCGTAATAGTAATATAATTGTTTCGTCTGAAAAACAGATATTATATAGAAATGCTTTTAAATTTAAATTAGTAATAAAAAATGGTAAAACCCAAGTTTCGAAACGAAAAAAAAAACACATTTAAAAACATAATTATTCTTGCCAATAGAAAAGATATAAATTTAGCATAAATCGTATAAAAAGTTTCCGAACATTAGAAAAAACAATATGGCCTATTTTCTTAGTAAATATGTTTGAATATTAAAGTTCATAATAATTTATTATTATTTAGTTTTTTATTATAGAAACAAAACAATTTTATGCAAACAATTTATTCCAAATTTTCATTCTAAAAATTATTTCAAAATTACAACCAGTCAGCAATGTACAGATCCCTAATAAAGTGATTTAGAAAAAAAGAATCAGTTCTAAATTTGAATCAGTGAGCGGAAGCTGCGGCTCCGGAGCGCGGAACGAATTTCGGGTATCATTAAGTTTCTTATTTCTTTATATCTCTCATTTGAACATAGGGTTGCCAGGAAAGAGTTAGTCGCCGATCTATTGGGGCTACAGTAAGACTTTTGAAATGACGCTTTTTGACAAAAAATATTAGCAACTTTTATAGTTATTGCATACTATAATTATGGCAACGTGTTTTTAAAATGCATGAGACGTTGTGATAGCATTGATGTTTTATGGAATAGAGTAATTGAACTCAATGTATGAAGTTTGATTCTCAGGTCCGCCAAATTGAAAACAAATTAATAATTAGCTTCTTAGAATTACTCTTTTGCCTAACGGCAGCCTATTTTTATGGACATACAATAAAGCTAAGCTTTTGATTCTCGCTACAATATCAAACTTTTGTTGCCAGGGTTGGACATTCATCCACTTAAGACCCTTTACTCATTAAGTAGGTTTTTAATTCCAAATTATACAAAACCTACCATTCCCCAAAGGGTTTCCTAACAATCTGAACAGCACACTGCGTGCACTTAATTCAATACATTTTCGAACACATCATCTTAATCATAGTTTTCTTTGACAACCCTGTTTAAATCTGATAGCGATCCTTGTTTATTTATATCAAAGATAACTTGTTTGTTTATAATGTAGATAATGTTGTAACCAAGTTGTTTTGTTTTAATCAAACAATTTGTTTAATGTGTTCATTATTATTATTACATATTTGTTTGTGGCTACTGGTAATGTTCATCTTGTAATTTGTGTGATGTTTCTATTATAAGATTATATTTCTTTTACAGCATTGTACAGGTAAAAAGTAATTAATTCCTATGAACTGTTTATATTTAGGATAATATCAGATTTATTAGGCGTATCCGAGATTAAAATGCGATCTAAGTCTAATTTTGTTAAGGTGTGTTTATGCTTAATCAAAACTCAAATTTGTGCTTGGCTCGAGCTCATCTCT
This sequence comes from Anticarsia gemmatalis, assembly GCF_050436995.1. Lineage (NCBI taxonomy): Eukaryota > Metazoa > Arthropoda > Insecta > Lepidoptera > Erebidae > Anticarsia > Anticarsia gemmatalis. The sequence continues at coordinate 2,260,921 of NC_134769.1, forward strand.
TGTGGTGTACACCGACCTTTTGGATCTGGGAACTTAAATACCTTTATAACTAAAACTTCAACAATGATTATATTAATGTTTTCTTAGATATCTGTGATACTCAAATATACTTAAGTAAGTACATTCATGTTTTTTAGTTATGAGGACACTAGGTTTGCCTTCCAATATTCTTTTAGGTGGGGTCATACAATTTGTGATAATTATTTCTATCTATCTCCAATGCCAATATGAACTCTAATAGAAATAAAACAAAATATTTTATTAAACCTAATAATCGAACCTGTACCCAAACATCCTTACAACCACAAAGCCATCATAACTCACAAAACCCTACAACCAATAACAAGGAACAATAAATCAAAAAGATAATAAAATATTGAAAGTATTTGTTTAAATTGTAAAACAAGAATATATTGTTACTGCTCACCTCCTCGCGTTGTGAGCGTGATGATGCCTTTACGATGTACAGACGGACAGATATTGACTTGGAATGTTTAGATGTGCTTACCCTTTTCTCATTTATAAGCATTTTATTTAATATTAGGTTATAATTACTGATTCTATGACGCGGTCCTTAGTGTAACATGAGGTCTCGGGTATGATTCATGGGCCGGGCAAAGTGTTTATAGTATTCTTGAATTTGTTTTGAATATTTCTGAATATTATAATTGTAGCCCGGAGCTTGGTATCGTACCAATCGTACGGTGTATGGCTATAAGCTGGCCATTTTACATGGAACTTTGTTCACGGCGAAATTAGATTGAATTATATACATCTCTGCCTACAACTACAGGCTTCATTATGTGTAAGTAAATACCTTATCTTACGATCCTTACATAAAAATATATTTATTCAGGGATAAAGTAGACATAAATTATACAGACATACATACATAAATTATACATACGTAGAAACCAAATACCGCCGCTTACGACCTACAAGACCTCTACAAACTTCCCTTGTTTTATACACATCCACACTATTTAGGCCGGCCACGAATTCAACACAAACGAAAAAAAATGTATCCACATAATGACAACAGAAGTTTTGAATTTTGAAATCTATATGACGTGTAAATAACATATTATTACACTCCTCAAAATCTTAGTCTAATTCTGAGAAGGTCGCCAAATCTAACCCTACAACAGTCTACATTCGAACCCACATGTAAAGGGTTAAGAGAGGCGTTAACCCATAAACGCCGGGTATAAATTGTAACCGTTTATTGCACTGTAAAGTTTCAACTCATTATATATAGCAATAAATATGAAAAAGCACGTGAGATTTTAAACAAATATGCTTCTTTGTTTGAAGATTGTAATTTATGAAAATATTTCGCTTCAATGATTCATTTTTGAATGAAGTGTGAATGATTGTTCATTGAGGCTTCGATTTTGAATAATTTCCAAATTAGTTTTATGATTAGTAGTACCTATATTATGACTTTGATAAGCGGTGGACGTTCCATTTTTGTTTAAATCATATACAACTTTGTATAACTGAAATATTTTTTAAGTATTTGGTGTGTGTAATTTACTTAACAGTAATAAAATCACTTAATTTTCTCATAGGTTTAAGTAGAGACCAAATACTATGAAAGATATACTCTCCTTTTCAAAAAAGATACTGAAAGATCTTTCACGAATACTTTTTGGAAAAACATTTTTGTCTAGACAAAACAAGATTAGAAAGTCCCATTTTGAAATCAGCGCCATCTGTATTGTATCTAATGTAATCAATTTCAGTCTGTCTACTCCAGCTTCCTAACATTTCTAGATAGTTCTAGAAAAACCCGCTAACAATATCTTAGAAATTAAAACATCTAGCTAAAAAATATGCCTGAACTTATTGTACAAAATATTTTTATGAAAAAAAACCTGAAATATACAATTTTTTAACATAATGTCGTGAAAGAAATATATTTACAATATTAAAAGTAAAAAATAATATCTAAACTAATATCAAATTATCTAAAATATAGATATAGATACTTAGATCGAGTTATGATATTCCACAACAGGTGGTTTCATACGTCATAGAAAAATATCACATACCTACTATGTATATAACATCTTTATATACACGAAACACTATATCAACTACTCTAGAAAACGATATACAGGCGTTACTATCATATTTTATTGATAACCAGTTAATTTAAAGTAAACGCAGTTTTTAATCAGCCGATTTTAAAATGTATGTGTCAGGGATTTTAAAATTAACACTAAAATACTCACCAAAATCACATCTTACATTTATTCATGTAAGTTACAAGCCAGTAGTATCACTATCTCCCTTGAAATCCCAACATTCACGTACTTTCCCCCCAAAACAGTCCATTTGATAGCAGAAACGAAATCAAAACATAACCTCGACTCCCCAAGGCACAAATAACGTTCAAAACACACACAAAAGTGTTCAAAATCTTGATATTTTCACGGAAAACCTGTCAAAAGTACCACAAACACTGAGAGTCGCAGGGAAATTAAGTCGATACGTAATTAAAGCTCGAGAACGCACACATACAAAGCATCGACATAAAAATGTCCGAGAGAAAAAAAAAGTATAGGTTTAAAATTTACCCGGTATAAATTTGTGTTTTTTTCCTTCCACCTACTTATGTATGAGGGCATGCGCAGTAAAGGGTTAAAATTGGATAGCCCGACTGAATTGAGAATGTTATAGTCGCTGAAAAAAATGCTTCGAAAACCGACGTTTGAAATCGGTTGGTTTGTAATTTGTAATTAGTTCTCAGTCTCACCGCTTCCATTTGTGCGCTGTTGTTGCGATTGAGAGTATTCTGGTGTTACTCGATAAGTGATTTATTATATTTCAGTTGCTAACCGGACAGCCTGTAAAGCTACTGTTTCAAATATCTTGTGTTTTGTTAAGAGTGGTTCTTTTACTGAACAAGGTTTTAATACTAAACAAAGAAACAAATAAAGTTGTAAATTTATGTTTTGTCATATGTATAAGTTATCCAAAGATATTTATTTCATTTACTTAATTACTGATGCTGGAAAAAAAATACTGGAAATTTATTGGGGAGGCTTATGTTTAGGAGTGGATTCCAGGCTGAGATGATGATGATCACTTAATTACTATCTAGTTCAAACTTTAGCGAGATCAATCTCTCGATAGATAACTGTAACGAAACGAAAGAAAGATAGAAAACGTATTCTAATTTTTCCCCTCTTGCAATTTATAACAACTTTTTTTCTTAAATATCACCAAAAGTCTACTTCAGGCAGTGCTAAAATTATCGACTGCTGCCCCAATCAGCCCCGACTCATCCTAACCTAAAAACGTTCGCCAATTGATCGCCATTATCACACAAAGAGTTATCAGTTATAATGCAATAATATTCATTTGTAATTGTTTCAATACTAATTAGAGAAGTTGGATTCAACTAAACAGTTCGTGTATTAAGTGTAAGTTGTAAAGCTGGTGCGTTCGTGTATTAAACGTAAAGCAGTAGTGATTGGTTATGAGTGCTGAAATAACAAAGTCAAGATGTTTTGAAATGTCTTTTGAGAATGGAAAAGGGTTGATTTTCCGTTGTTACTTGTACTTTATTAACTAATTAATGTATTCGAATTTAGTGTCTGGCAAATATAGCAAGAGCAGATAACCTTACGGAACACAATGGAAAATTGGCAATAAATATTTTGTGTTTATAATTTCAAGTAGCAATTAAAAGTATTATCTGTGTAAACTGGATTTTTAGTTTCAAAAGTTTTAAGTGTATAAGATAGTGTTAAGTTAAAGAATAACAATAGCCTTTATTAAAGAAATTAAGATGATACGAGTAACTTAACACGGATTAAATGAGCTTCGTAATACTTTCAGGTCAATCGGTGAAGTATTTTGAGTTAAAGTTATAATCATCAATTTGGTTAATTTTGTAAGAGTTACAAAAGGCTTCGTTTACAAAATGTGTTGGTATAAAGCACTTGAGAATGTCTCATCTCTAAAGTAACTAAAAATAATTAATTAATCAATGAAACAAAGAATGATGTCTTAGAGATTGAGATTGATAAAAGTATAATCGTTACTTTTGCTCAATGTTTTTATTAGCAGTTTTCTGTTATTAAAATTACGATTAACTAAACAGCAATTTGAGAGTGAGTGCTAAGCAAAAGAGTATTTGGTTAAAAGTAAGCTATGCTAAGCATTTTAAAATTGTTTAGTATCAGATCCTAATTAAATTAGCAACATTTCATCAGCTTTTACAGGCATTTCAGCAGAATATCTCTTCCAGATTAGTTCTTGATTGATAATTACATACATGTAAGCAATATATTTTAAGCACGTTGAATGTATTTAATTATTCTAAACTAAAATACTAATTACACAACAACTTTATCCTAACATATCCCATACTTAACCATTTCCTGAAAAATACAAAAATAAATCTTCATTTCCCTCGTAAAGTCCACTTTTCTACACCTTTTTATTTTCCATCATTTTACATTTTACAGTTGTAATCTAAATCAACGAGTCACGTAACAAAAAAAAGCCTCCATTCATTACTACTGCCATCTAGTAACAAAGAAACGCAACTGTTTTTCAGAACACTTTTTTCAGTCGACGTTTTAGAAAGACCGCCAGAGGGCGTTGTAGTGTTTCTTAAGTTTTTTTTCTGCCGTTTTTTAAGGAAAAACGTTTATGACTTGGTATGCGGAAAATGAATGGAAAAAGTAAGTACAAATGCAATTAATATAACTGTTAAGTGTTTCGCTTCGTTACAAATCAAGTTTTACTTTGGTCTTTTATAAGATTTGAGTCTTATTACGATGTTTTAGGACTTAAAATAATGAAATTATATAATAACTAGCTTTTGCCGACTTCGTCCGCGTGGTTTGTAACTTTCATCCCCTAGGGGGTAGAGTTGATCAAAATCCTTTCGTAACGGTCGCTTACGTCATAACCAAATTTCAGCCCGATCTGTCCAGTGGTTTGGGCTGTGCGTTAATAGATCACTATGTCAGTCAGTCACCTTTGAATTATATATATTACTAGCTGACCCGCGCAACTTCGCTTGCGTCACATAATAGAATTAATTTTCCCCGTTTTTGTAACATTTTTCACTGGTACTCTGCTCCTATTGGTCGTAGCGTGATGATATATAGCCTATAGCCTTCCTCGATAAATGGGCTATCCAACACTGAAAGAATTTTTCAAATCGGACCAGTAGTTCCCGAGATTACCGCGTTCAAACAAACAAACAAACAAACTCTTCAGCTTTATAATATTAAAGTATAGATATTCGGATATCATGATTTCCTTTTGTTAAAAGTACATAAATTATGTATCTTGGATTGTACAACTCAAATAGGGATAAAAATACAGTAACAGGGCTCGCTGGTAGCTAAACTGTCTTGGGGAAACCCTTTGGGAAAGTACGTGCGCGCCTTATGAATTATTATCGTGTAGAAAATATTGTGTTACGAGTAAACAAACTTGAAGAGGATTTTAGAAAGTTTGTGAAATTATAAGTAATTATTACTGATCGTACAGGTATAAATAAAATATTAATTAGTAACTATAGATGTAATTATAACAAATTGCACACTGAATTTTGGTATGATTTCTTCATCCAATTTTTGTCAATTAGAATTTTTCTGACAATACAATTTTATATACTTTTGCCATACCAAAAAGTACCTAATATAATTTTACATTATTACTTAAAGTAGACATCAAACCCACAGGTACAGTCGGACAGATAATCACGAAAAGTAGGCATCAAACCCACTACCTCACATTCGGACACAACAAATATAACCCACACGCGTATTATTAAGGGGTGACACACGTGATTCCCCTCAGTTACCTTTTACTACCGGCGGGGGATTACATACTTTACTTTTGTACCTCAGTGGAGACAAACTGTCTAAGACTTAAGTTGTGGTTAGTAAGATGTTTAGATGGTATGGACAAGGGTCATGAGATAATTTCATTTTAAGATAAAAAAAAATAAATAGCAAACTCCAGTTGCATCACTTTCCTAACTTAGCTGGTGCAATTTTGGCAGTATTTTTCACGCATTTGTTGTCATTTTATCTATCAGATTGGTTATCCGAAAGCCGTGAGACTGGCTCTGTGTATCAAATGCTTCTGAATGATACTCTTATCGTAGAGCTTTGGGCGTTAAAAGTCTCGGATTCTCTAGAAGCATGTCTCACAACACGTGTCGCCAGTGATTTCAGGTGAAGAGGTGCAATGTCGCCGAACTTCGCTCGACATTACTATTCATTCATCACATGTATTTCTAGCTAAATCAAATTGTTTTTGCAACATTAATTACACAATATTATTTTGTTGATCTATAGAAATATAGCACTACTGTTTAAACATGAAAACTGACTAAAAATATACGCAGAAAATATCATCAAGAATTCGAACTACTTCACAGGAAAAGTTTCGATTAAAGTGACTCGATTGAAAATTTTCCTGTAAAGTAAGAAACGTATTTTTTTAAATCATTCTTCAACAAACAAACATACAAACAAAACATCAGATATAAATAAATTGCCGCTGACACAGCCGCCGAGGCGTGGCGCTGAGCGGCAAAAAAAACGGAAAATAACGATTTTTCACGATCATCCCCGAACACACACCCCAAGGGATGCTCTCGGTCAACGTCCTCACTGATGGCTGACAGATGAATTGATGTCTGTTTTGAAGACTTCACGACTTATTACTAAATACTTTATTGATAAAGTCTGATAAGTCAGAAAAATGGAGGACTTGGAAAATTCTGAGTAAAAATTATTTGGAAGAGCTTAAGACTTTATAAACTAATATTTAAACATGTAAAAGTTTTGTAACTAGAATATTTATGTAAATAGTGTACAATATAATGTATTTTTAGGCTAAGGTATATATATAGATGGGTTTGCGTGCCTGAAATAAAGAATAAAAACTTTGTATATCTTGTGTTCATGTGATTATCTTTAAGGAATAGGTTTGTGGGTCATATACATTTTGTCTCTGCTAATAAAGAAACATAACAGTTTGAGTGGTATAATATTGACTTTTTTGACTACTTTTTTCAGACTTTGCTAGTAAATAGCATAACTATTTTATGAAAAATCATTTAAAATCAAGCTTTAGGTACTAAGAAAACTTCAAAACGCATTTACAATATGAGTTTTACACTAACACAAAAGAAGAAAATTATATCAAGATGCGAAGCCACCATTATAATCTTCTAACAAAGTAAAGAAGACCTTCACAAAGTTTGTGTAAGGCGGTGCACATATTAATGATAGGAGCCTGAGCTTGAACAGCGTTTGTCTTTTAAATTAATTGTCTACCGTGTGTACCGGCTTAAGGGGAACTTGCGGTTGTCGCGTGGTGACTGATGGGGAGCGGGTTCGATGCTTCGGTAGAACATTTTGTGTGATGTGCTGAATGTTTTTGATTTTGGTTAGAATTTTAAGTTATGAATGAGATGTAATGAAGACCGAACTGATTAATTTGATCTCTGTACATTTAAAAATTGTTACAGATATGCGTGCTTCAGAAGGTACGTAAAAATCGGTCCCAGTTGTCTATTAACGTAACAGTCGTTGGGCCATGTCAAAGGCCTTACAGACTTGAATAACTTTGACAATACTTTCACTACTAAGTAAACCAATGATATATATTTAATAAAGGAACAGAATCTGAATATTTGAAGTAAGTAAGTCTGTACCATTCTGTCGCATTGGGTCCAACCTATTAAGAGGGAAGTGTTTGTTATGCATAAATAAAAAAAATATATTGATAGATGCCTACTTATCTAGATGAATGAATTAATGAAATGACAGTCATAAGTTATTAACTCATCATTTGTTAATCATACTTTCATTTGCAAAAGAACTTTGCGTTTCTATACTTTCCTAACATCATATGAGGATTAACGCGATCTTGCATTCCTATGTCAGCTGTCGTCGATAGCAACTTGTATGAAACGTCAAACAAACCATGCACATAATCCCATTGTAACATAAAAATGGCAGTACAAAAACTGTGAAAAAAAAACAGCTAAGTTTTACTCATGCACGGAGGGTTCCGTACTATTTTTTTATAAAAACATGCAAAATTCATGTTTGTTGTATGAGATCACCACTTAGTACTTGTTTTATATTATTCTTATTTAAATGTTTGTTCTTATAGCAGCAATAGAATTATATCGTTTGTGAAAATATCATGGTTCATGTGATACAGCCTAATGACAGACAAACAGATAGGCAACAACGATGTTTTAGTAATAGAATCTCACGTAAAGTGTATGGGAGCACTACTTAAAATATTTATTTTGTTTTTACAGAAATACATTATCGGTGCAAATTCAACTGACTCGCTATCAGAGTTCACGAGATACAGTCTTGCGACAAACAGACACACAGACAGACAGACAACGGAGTCTTAGTAGTATTGTCCCATTTGGGTAAGGAACCCTGAAAAGTCATGTACTACATGAATCGACACCGCACAGAATATTTCGTGTGTAAACCATTAAAATTCCTCCAAGTGCGTGCTAAACTTAGATTAACATCAGCGATTACAGTATCATAGTAAAATCAATCAATATCGGCACGATAACTTTGATAGTAGATATTGTAAAATCATTTGTACGATACGCTTCGGTAGTGCAGTGACATGACTTGCGCAGTAGTTATTTGAATGAGAAGCATGCGACTTCCATGCAAGTGGTTAAGGATTAAAACCCAATGTCTTATTATTTATTAAATAACGTACCTTAACATGCCCCACGAAGCAAGGAAATACCAGTAGTGGCTATCAATATTGTAACTGATAGTTAACAGACCATCAATCGCATCAAGCTACGAAAGATGCCTCGACTGCAAAGCTGAATTGAAGCGGTTGGCAGGACTCCCTACTTACGGCTTCCATGTTTATTTTTGGCTTTTTATCCAGCCATTTGATGATATATTCACACACATTTATCTGGCGTATATTAGATATAAGTCGCAGCAATAGTTACAGCGACTATACAACATACACATAGATCTCGCTGTCTCCCAAAGCTAGTTTGCAAACTAAAAGTTGTGCTTGTAACTGTCCATCAACATACTTTCAGAGTAGATATTATAATGCCCTTATGTATTGTGCCGAGCTTTATCCTACGTACTCTCATCTCATCTACTATCGTCTGCATGGTATACTTGTATTAATGAATTAAACCTTATTTGGGAACATGGTAAGCTAAATAACCAAAGATATGAAGAGAATATAAGGAACAATACTTATACACTATGTTTTAAAGTCAATCACAGAGGAAACTACGTTAAGCGTATATACCACCAACAATGATTAGTATTGGTATATAAACGGAGAAAGTAAATCAATCGGCGAGGCTAATCGCAATAGAAATAAATAACTTCATTAGTCGCACTTCATTAAAGTCTTCAAGTTAAACGGTTTCAAAGCTTAGTATTATTTATAGTGTGCACTTAAACTATAGTATATGTCTATTTAAAAGCAATTATAATTGATTAATTTGATACCTTTTGTGCTTGTATATGTCATTTACGAGGTCTTGAGTTTGGTTCTTGATTGGGGTAAACTGCGATTAGGGTTTGTCTATTTTTCTGATCAGACTTCCGCATGTTATCTTTGACCACATCGTAAACTTAAATGACTAAGTTTGATCGTATTAAATTAATTGATGACAGTTACAGTCAGAATGCGAATTAAAAGCTAAGTGTCTCTGAATTATATTTATGTTTTTTTTTTATATTTGTGATTTAATTTATTATAGTTAAATATTATTTAACTATAATAAATTAAATCACAAATACATTAGTATTGATCGAAGTAAGCATACGAATTTCAATCAATTTTCTTGAAACATTTATTACATGTTTTAAAACATTTGCAAATTCAAAATAATTGCCTACCCGTTTATGCTCTTGACTCTACTATACATATAGAAAGGTGTATGTTATTCTTCTTATTAGCTAATAAGGCGTTTGGGGACATCGTACACTAACCACATCACACGGTGCGTTTATCTTACTGTGTTTAGTAGTGAAGGGCAGAACGCGGTAACTGCAGTATTTTGCTAGTCTCACTAGAAAATATTTGTTTTGTTTTAAATAATTAGTTTTGGTTTATACGTAATGGTATAATGCAGTATTTATGGAACATGGTTTTTTCTTTTTTATGAAAATGTAAACGGTGAATCAAACATTTTAGTAGTAATAAATCTAATATAGAGTTTAAAGGAAACTTTTCATTCCTAAAACACGAAAAGAACTGAAATTTGATAGTATTCTTTCATATCAAAATTAATTATTAAACAGAAAACTTGCATTTATCTAAGAAATTATTTAAATTCAAATCAATGAGATCTTTGTAATAAAATGTATCTGCATAAATCTCAATAGTATATTATCACTCTATCACTTCAACCATTTTTATAAAGCTTATAATATATTTTTTCGCAAAACTAATTAACCATACACCGTAAGTACCGGTCTACTTAATTTTAATTGAATTCTGATCATTTTATCAAATAACTGGTAAGATATCATCTACAATAAATTATGTTTCATGAATATTAATATCATATTACATACAAACAAACATGCAAGTTCTAAGCACATTTCGTTATAATTAACAGTTTTTGCCCGCGGCTTTGCCTTTTGTACTTATTAAAGATTAATCTTTAATTTAGGTTAAAGGTTTAAGTTATAAGGTTAACCTTTCCTGGGATATTTTCTATCACCATGGAAAATATTTATAAGAAATGATTTTTCTGCTTTTTTTGTACAGGTACTAAGAATTTATCGATCTACAGTCAATAGTGTTAAAGTTACTCCTCAAATCAAGTTACTAAGCCACGAAGCTTAACAGATAGAAAAAAGACCTTCAAAGGGAAGAAATAAAGAAGAAGAAGTGTATATAGTCCACAAATCATGATTATTTATTTTGAGTCTTTTTGTTCTTTATGTCCGTTATTTGTATGTTTGTGAAAATATTCACAACACAATACTATCTGATAAATAATGCTATAATTTCTTAAACGGACAGACAGACATGACCAACTTTAGCATGTACAATTTATTAATATGGATGAATTAATTCAATGCAAATGATAAAATGCGAAGACTCCATTACCCTTTACACCTGTTGTGTTCCATAGAAATATAATTACTAAGTTAATTACTTATTTATGCGTATGCTTACACTCTTAGCATTTAGCTGTAAGTTAAATAACTTGGATAAGTATAATGTGTTTTTATATAGAAGTAAATATTTATGAAATTTATGAAACGTTATTGTTATTTTTAAAACGTTTATTTTCATTTGTTTTTTGGTATGAGCATTAAAGCCGATTTTATAAACTCCACTTTTCGCTCGGAAGCTAAACCCTTAACCTAGTGGTCTAGGGCTTGATTCCCGGGTCAATCGATAAAGGATGATATCGTCAGTATATTGAGAGAACAGCGATCAACGGCTTGCGCGCGACATCTAAGCGCCGACCAATAGTAAGATCTGCGACGTGGAAGCCGTCAAGCGAGCTTTATGCGCGTGCGCAGAATGATAGGTCTTGGTAAGTAAGAGTATAATGCTTTGATATTGAACATAATATCATAATGTAAGTTTATTGAGTAACGCGAAATATGTTTAAGTATTTAATATAACTCATAATTTGATTTCTCTACGCCTTGCGCGCGACATCTAAGCCGACCAATAGCAAGCTCTCGAGTTGCAACGTGGAAGCCATCTAGCAGGCTGCGTGCGCTGGGTGGGGGATGGGTCTTGGTAAGTAAGAGTATGATGATTGGATGTTGGAAATTATGAAACAATGTAAGTAATAATGAGGGAAGAGTATATTTAATTTAATTATGAGTTCGTTTTGATGGAGGCTTATCTTATCAAAAAAAATGAAAATGTAAAAAAAGATAAAATACATTGAAAACAAGTGAAAACAAATTTCATTTATATTAAGAATCATGTAATAACTTATTTAGCAATTTGTGCCGACAGGTTCGATACGAATATAACACACTTTTTTAAAAGGACATCCTCAATAAATCATTTTTTATATTTGATTATTTTCTAAAACGTCTTCTCCCGAGATTTTCGTTTCGTTAGAAATTTCGGAAATGATCCGTCGTCTATAACAATATAGATTTTCCTACAAAGTTATAGAAATACAAATCACTATCAACTCTTAATTACATTTCCACCTAACTTGAAGACATAACCAAACGTATCAGGTGTACAATCTCGAGTAAAACCGTCGCAAAAACTATGTCTAACACTCTAAGATTCCACACCCGACAGGAAATAACAGCACACATAGCTACTTAGGCCGATTACAAACTTGCGACTTCACGCAACGACTTGTCGCATTGCAGCTGCTTTATAAATAGAGGAATGCTTTTTGCAAGTTTAGAAGGGTTCATTGATTATGGAATAGTCAGTTATCTTTTTTCTGTTATAATTTAATTAATATTTGCGATAATTGTGAAGAAAGTCAACTTTTGTATTCGAAAGCAATTAATTTTGTTTTTTATAATTCCGTTAGTTTCAGAAATCCGTGACTACTGCTACTCTTGTACTTAGTGTAATATTATTATGTAGAATTATGAGAAGCCGTTGTTACTTATTTACTTTTTCCATACATACGAATTACTGTCAATTTTGTATCAAAATTGGTTGGACAAGCGAAGCCTAAAGACTGGTAACAAAGAACCTCAGAAGTACGAAGAAGCTCAGTTTAATTTAACTAAGTGGAAGCTACAGATAAAATAGTAGTGAATCAATATAACCTGTAAACAGAAAACGAAATTGATGTAAAGTTTTCTAGTTGCTTAAGACCGAGTTTCTCAGTTCTAGAAGTGAATCGCGTAATCAATTAGAAGTCAATCGAAATGCAGGCACTCACTTAAAGATAGCATTTACAGTATAAAACAAGTAACAAAAGTCTTAAATCTGCAACCAGCCTTATTATAACTTTGTACCTCTGTTACGAGATCCATTTTACTTTTACTGTGGGTATGTAAAAAAATCACTTTTGACATTACCATATATGTATGTTTTGGTATGTCCATCCGTTATAGCGCACTTGTTTCATAGAAAAGTACGCATAAAAGGTGCTAACAGTTCTTTTTCTAGGCTTTCCAGTAGATATTTATATGCACTTATTTATTTCATTTAAATAGAGTATTTTTAGCAAATGAAGTATTTAAGTTAATGATGATATTACTAAATGAAGGGAAATAGATACTAATAGCATGTGACGACACTGTCAAGTGACGTTTAGTCGATAGAAGTTCGATAGTATCGAATTGTCAGTTTAAAGTGTAACAACCTTCCTTCAATGTAGATTACGTATATAAGTTGACAGCTAATGTACCTCAAATTAATGGTCACTATTCATTACATTGCTGCTTTGACGTAAGGTGTAAATCATTATAATCTGAAGGAGAAGAAATGAACAGCACAATGGCTTTCAAATAGATGCTAACTGAGATACATGATATCATATTAAAAGAAATGAAAATATATTTTTTCTAGAGATTTTAGTAAGTTGCTTTTGTTTCGTTTAAATGAATCAAAAAGTATATACAAATCGATATGTGTGTGACGGAAATTCGATAATATCGTAGCCTTAGTTGGTAGTAGTTTTTTTCCAAATCCTGCATTTTTAAAAGAGATAAGTAGAAAATGACATAAAATATTTGTGTTCCACTGTCGCTGTGCTTTAGGCTGACTACGAGGTCACACTGTACCTCAGTTTAAAAATACAATGTGTAACTATACTATACATTATGAGAATATTCTTTAAGATAAACTGTTACTTAACCAAAAATCAAACCCAAAACTTCGTGATCAACGTTCACATAATGTTCCACCTCTATAGAATAGATCTTTATCTTATAACCTATTTTACTATTATGGAGTCACATTCAATTACTTCATAATGGCTAATGTATATAAAATTAATTAAAGTTATTAAGATATTTTCTCTTACATGGTTTGTTTAATTAATTTAACGCTGGTCGCCATTTTTTGTTGTAAACTGCATTCTTTATATTAATTATAATTATTTTATTGCAGTTTATTATAAAACTGTTTTATAAATGTTTAATAATTTGTTCAACATGCTGACTCTACTACGTTATCTGAAGTCCTGTAGGCAGGCAACACACGATTGACTTTTCGAAGTTATGTGTGTATTAGAAATAATTATCACTTGCTCTAACGGTGAAGGAAAACATCGTGATGAAACCTTGCATGTCGAGAATTTGATTAAAGTCCCTAATCCACACCTGGTTAGCGTGGTGGACTCAAGGCCTAACACTTCCCTCGTTTGGGAGGACACCCTTGACCGAGTGGCCGTCCCATTGCAGGGCACGAAATTAGGGCGAAATAGGCAGGGATTAAAAAAAAATTGTTTAGTTAGTGTCTGTGTTTGTGTGTGCTGTACTCAGGCCTTTTCTTTGCCTATCCGCGAGGAACAGAATTTAGTAAAACATATATTTTGTGATGTGGAGTAGCTATCCTACTATTAAATGTCATTAAAAACAGTTCACCCATTTAACTAGAAAAGCGTAACATTTAATTTAATTTCTATATCGATATGCACAAATATTTTTCTTCATACATATAAGATATTTTTAAAAATATTGTCAGTTACCTATTCCCTCTCGCGACATCCCCAGTGCGCCTTGATTAATGACGTCACCACGTCACGGGGACTCCGCGGTCATGCTCGGGAACGGATAGATGGATCGCTTTCATACCCGATGTATGATTGCTATATCGAGCATGAGATGCGTGATTATAGGTCATTTGAGTTTATGTAGGTTATAAAATTGTGGTGAAAAAAAAATAGGCTTAAAAAGGACTACGGCTTTACAAAGTATATGAAAATGGGGACACTCGAAACAAGCCGTTCTGTGCAACATTGTCTACAACACGTAATTTTGTATTTTCAGAACCATTATGTTACAAAATTATAATAAGTACCTAAATAAAATCAGGTAGAATTATTTGTAGCTAAACATTTCACTCAATGTTAAATTACATTTCGGTGGAACAATTTAAATGCTTCATAATATGAGGTTTTGAAAGAATAAATACTAATATTTAGCGGCTTGTGGTCATGATTGTACAAGATGACAGACTTGACTAAGTAGGACAAGCGTGTTTTTGACTGAAATTTTGACTTTTAGCAAATGTTGGCTTTAATCTTTGCTTACATTTGGGCAAATATAAAATACTAAATACTTATTGTTCTAGGGCTCAGTTTTTAGTTTAACATAGTCGTTGTCATGGCAACGGTTTATCCCTACAAATGATACGGTTTTGCTGTCGTAACTCTTTTATAACACACAACTAAACAGGCCCAAAATATGAAATGTAATATAGAAATTGTTTTTGTCTAGGTAATTTTTGAAAAGTTTATAACTTTAGTGGTTTATCTAGTGTCAGATTCGTTCAAGCCGCTTTGACGTGATATAACGCCATGAATTGAAAAGCACTCCGAAGCATGAAGACGCTCAACTCAAATACGAACAAACGGCTACCTATCTTTGGAACTTCCGCGTTAAGGTTGCTTAACCTCCTAGTCCCTTATCAACCGTTGGGAGCAAGTAGCTATGAGCGCTTTATACATATAATGATAAAAAATATTGTCTTTCCATACCAATAAATATCTCGATAAGTTTATATTATCGTGATATTATTAATATCGAAAGTCGGTATTATTATGTATTTATAAGTACATAACAGACTAATCACATAATAATAATAACTGGTGATTTGTTATTACAATAATTGATAATAATATTATTACTAAGAAGTAATTGTTAATAATTGAACTGCCAACTTCTACCTGTTAATAACAATTTATTAATGTAAAGGGTCAGGCAGCTTTTTATATAAGAATAAGTACATTAAATTTTATTGCCTATGTACTTATTTATTATAAGTAATAGTATTTTATCACGTTTTGAAACTTAAATAAAGCCAATATCATTTGACAACTCACGCACAGACATTTGATTTCAAACTGAGCAGAGCTTGTACTATCGTAACCAAACTGATAAAAATGCTTATACACTTCTTAGATAAATTAACAACCAGCCTCTAAACAGATACTTGTGGTCAAAACCGAAATACTTGTCGCGGATGGGATTTGTACCCACCACACGCGGAGTTATGGTTATTGCGGCGAGGTGATGCTTGAAATTGCGACCCTAGAAAACTTATGTGCTAAGGGAAGCTGAATATAATAATAATTAACTATGTGTCATAAAAATGTAACATAATTTAATCTGTAGTAAGAACGAAACAAAGTCCCCAAACCGCACTTGAATAAGTTGGTGGACTCAAGGTCTAACCTCTCCCTCGTTTGGAAGGAAACCTTGCACAGCAGTGGGACCGTGATGGGTTTTAAAAACCTTTGAACATTTTGAAAAAACGATACTAAAGTTATCACCATCACCAAATCACACATCACGTAGCCGTTTGCTTCCAAACGTCTCAAATGATCATGTCATATTCCACCATTGAGTCACTGTAGGGCCAAAAAACTCGTCACCCATTCATGCCCTATACATGAATGACAACAGGTGCTCAAAATCAAACAGCTAACTAGCCGATTACCCATGCAATCGAAACGTGACCACATTTTTTTGACCACAGCATCTTTGGAGCCGATAGGAAGTTAGAAAAAAAACTCGCCAAGTACGACCGTACCAAGGAAAATTGTATGCAGTCGTGCGTAACAGTTTTAGAATAACATAAGCAACCTGCTTTTTCAGTTTCTTGTGGTGTGTTTTTTGTGGTCGTAATGGCACGGGCGATGTCAGGGACCTGCGTTTTGTACCACAGAATTGGTGGTTAAAGCAAACAAGTGGAATTGTGTGGTGGAATTCGAGTATTGATTGGATTGGTTTATGTTAGGATATGGTTAGTGATGACTGTTTGGATTCTGTTATTTAGTGGTTTTATTGCCAATTGATGTCACGACGCGGTGGTCTGAAGATTGTGTGTGTGACTTCCAATTTATGTAGTTACTAGTTATGACAAACTAGTATTTACTATCAAAATGACGTAGACTGCATGTTAGGTTTAATGATTTATCTAATAACCTCACTACGAGTCACAACTGTCCCCAAATCCCATAAATATTTGTGTGTAGCAAATTCAAAGAAAATTTCTTGCCAGTCTGGACCTAGCTCTATCCTTCTTTATTTATATCTGTAAAAATATAATTATCTTTTTCGATTACCATAATATCAATGGTTCTGATAATCGAGGAATCAGAAGACAATGTGTAATTAATTCGAAAATATTTATTTATTTTTGATAGGAACTGCCTTTCGTATATTGGTATAACTATGTGACAACATACTATCTTTATATCTGTACTAGCTGACCCGGCAAACGTTGTTTTGCCATGTAAATTAAAAAAAATATATTGTCACTTAGGGGTATGAAAAATAGATGTTGGCCGATTTTCAGACCTACTCAATATGCTCACAAAATTTCATGAGAATCGGTCAAGCCGTTTCGGAGTAGTATGGGAACGAAAACTGACGCGAGAATTTTATATTTTACATTTTTTTTTTATCTAAACCATTCTCAGATCCCCTTGAACACACACAATTTTTTTTATTAAAATCGGTCCAGTCGTTTAAGAGAAGTTCAGTGACATACACACTTACAGAAGAATTATATATATAAAGATACCAATCGACAGAGTTGTATGTGACACATTAATGAGTGACTCATAGGTTATTGAACTTTAGCAAAAGCAAGTATATCCTACAAGCCTTATACGCGTCGCAAAATACGTCGAATTTTGCCTTGAGGAAATTCTCTATAGTACTGGCTGGTTCGTAAAAGGACCTAGCGATTAACATGAAACGTAGGGAATAGAATAACTACACTTTATTGCTATTTAATCTAAAAATTCATCGCTTGATGATATCAAAACTAGATTTAACTTTGAAAGAAAACATTGCAATGATATTATGCCTGAATTAAAGTTCGTAAAAACAGCTTTTAAGGGTTTCAAATAATGTGTGTATAATTCATATTATAAATAGTTCGAGTGGTAAAGGAAAATATCATAATGAAACCTGATGCTTGAGAGTTCTTTAATACAACTATACATATACATAAGTAATGTAAAGTCCCCTAGTATCGCCAAACGTGGTGGACTCAAGGCATAACCTCTCCTCATTTCAGGATGAGACTTTTGTTCATTATTGAAACAATTATTAGTTATGTAATTACTTGTATTTGAATTAGACTTTACTTTATATTTATAATTTAAGCAAATACTATCACTATAATAATAATAATTAAAACTAAACATTAAATTAATGTTAATGTAATTTTTGTATTGTGATTATTAAGTAATTACTTACTACATAATCATAAAACAGAACAGATATACGAGTAGATTTTAATAGCACGTTCATTCACGACATAAAGATCTAAAGAATTATTTATTCGACTTGTAGACGGGTAAAAGATTTTATTACTGAATGATTTGGACATGGTACGATTACAATGAGGTACTGTAACGTTTTCTTTTGATGCAATATGATTAGCGTGAAATTACTTGACATATATTTTACATTGACAGCCACTGAATGAACTTAGTGACACGAAACTTGCCGCTTTTACACTACACAGTGTAAAAAGTGCAGATATTTCTTCAGAAAATTAAAAAAAGTGCAGAAATGCCTTTTCAAAATTTCGTCTTTGGAAAAAACTCTTTTCACTACTTTAGGGCCATAATATAATTTTTTTCATTAACAATGTTTGAACCTCTTTTTTAAAATACCTCTAAAGCCTTAATGATCTGATATTTGAAGCCTTGTGTGTATTCTATTGCTGTAGTATGAGCACTTTTTGAATCCCAATAGCAATTTTTTTTGTCAGTATAAGTCAACGAACTTGGATATCGGGTGTATGAATTCGATAATAATATTAACGCTCGGTGCTCATGTTCTTAATCTTGGAGTCTAATGTTGTTAATGTTAATGTTGTTAAAAGACAACAGTAACATTTAAATTTCATTATACAAAACTTTTCCTTTATCGAAATCTACTTTTCCTACGTCAAAAAATATTTTCTTTTTTGCATATTTCAAGCTTACATCTAATTAGTTATCCTATCCGTATTCTAAAAAGGCTTCATACTTGCAGATTTCTTTTTCTTAATTCATACATAATCATCAATTACAAGAACTAAAACGACAAGCATTTGATTAGAAGCCGATAAGAAACAAATGCCCAACAATTTCCATTTAAGTCTGCACTGTCATTCATTCATTCATTCAATCGACTGTTGAACCACGCTAGTAATCTTAAAAACTGGTCAAGTGCGAGTTGGACTAGCGTATGAAGGGTTCCGTACATAAAAACGGCAGAAAACCACGTTTGGTGAGGCTCCTTTAATATTTATTTTATTCTGTTTTTTAGTATTTGTTGTTATAGCAGCAACAGAAATATATCATCTGTGAAAATTTCAACAGTCTAACTATCACAATTCATGAGATACAGCCTGGTGACGAACAGACAAACAAACAGTCAGACAGACAGTGAAGTCTCAGTAATAGTGTCTGGTCTTTATTCTTGGGGTACAGAACCCTAAAACCATTGAGGAATCATAAAAACCTTTACTAATCATTCGATAATTACAAATAACGAGTAGTACATTACTTCAAATGCTAGTCTTCGAGACTTAAACAATTAAAACATTCTTTAGAAAAGGTTAACACCCTTATTTATTAATTAATGGGTGGGTTTTTTGTCTCTTTTACTCTTTGAGTTAATAGTGTGGTGAGTAAGAATATGTGGCGTTTTTTAAAGGTACTTTAAAATACTAAAGGCAATCTGTAACTTCAGTCAGTGCGACAAGTGATTCTTTTGGAGAGTCACAAATACCCGTGATTACATTTGAAAAATATGCTGAGAGATTAATACACCACTTTTGTTCATAGAAAAATTAAATACTAATTCTATAAAGGAACAGTTACACCTAGATATTGGCATTTAGAGGTCACTCTTATCACTTGATTTAACATCGTGATGAATTTTACACCTAAAAGTCGTTTAACACATTTCTAGTGGGCATTCTAAGTCTTCAACCCGGACATGGCCGGCGTGGTGTACTCAAGACCTAACGTCTCCCTCGTTCGGGTAGAGACCCTTGCCCAACAGGGGGACTATCACGGTTTAAAAAGGCTAAGGATGTTTTTTGTACTTGCCCGTTAGATATACAAAGTTAAATGGCAGATATCTATCATCATTATCATGTAAGGAACGGCTCGAAAAACACCCGACATGCGGTCGGATGATCTAAGTAAATGATTAATTATTGCATTTAGCATACCTAGAGCTTGTACTTAACAGATAGTAATTAAAAACTGCACCTAATACGGTATGTGTAAAGGATCTTCTTGGTAAAGGTTGTACTGTTATACTAGGAATTGTATTGAATGCTCAGCGGCAGTTAGCGGCTACGTAGATGTATCGAGAATTCGAGTTTAGGCAATTATTTTCTGCGAAGAAATTCCCAGTGATTGTTTGGTGAATGATGTTTGCAAGAATGTTCAAATCGGAAGAGACTAACACCGGTTTTATCACTTCAGAACAAGTAATAGTTGGCATATCTTTCTTTTATATTTGTTGGTAAAGTCACTTTATTTGACAAGCAGCCAAATTTGACATTTATTACTAAACCATGAAAGTGACCATTGTGCCCAAACTCATAGTAAGGCAATATTTTTTTTTCAAATAACTTCAAGAATGGGTGTACTAATGTTGCCAGATTTACACCTTTACTAAATTCAGGACTACAAACTTCCCCATGAAATCTGCTTATTATCTAAAACCACTTTACTAGTTTTTGATGTGAAAGATGTGAAAATCGCTTTACTATTTTTTGATGGCCCAGAAAGACGCGATAGGGATTTTGAAACGTGTAAAATTTTAACAGTTTGAATGAATAATAAATCAAAATATTTCATACGAATAATTTACAAAGATTTATTCATAAAACCATAGTATTACGTCAAATTCAATTACTTCCAGTAATCTGTTCAATTTTAATGAATTACTGTGAACATCATTTAATTGCGGCGCAGGTGACAATTAGTATTCAGTATTACTCGATTACTTGTAATTTTCCTATGTTATATTGTGGAATTACAAGCCGTTATTATAGAATATTTACTGAGTTTTATATCTTTATTAGATATTGTACGTTGATATTTTCGATACAGACAGTATGTTATGGTCCCAGCGGTAGAAAGTGGGGATCCACTGATCACGAAGTTCCGAATCTTGGGTTGGGAAAAAAGCTCCTCAAATTTTTTTTAGTATATTTTCATTCAATCCCGAAGTGCGGTAACGTGCCTAGTATATGGCTACAGGCTCGCCCCGAGTTACAAAGTATCTACAATACTTAATTTATATCTGCGCTTTTAAACATTTCTTTATTGTTCCAGAATACCCGGTAATTCGTCGATCATTTGCTGGACTCAGGGAGCTACTTGGCACACTCCAACTACACGATTATATCGCTTCTAGTCGACTTAAAGTTAACTTAAATCGCATTGGCTAACAAATATAATGTGTTAACAATTTTCTTATTACGTTATTTTAAAAACTATTTTGGTATCTTTGTAATATCCATTAATAGTTACACTAACCGGTAAATTTATGTATTAAAAAAACAGTAGATTATAAATTTTACCAGTATGATGTTAATTTTTTATTTCGTTTTTATAATTTTATCTAAAGAATTACTCTTGTCACTTACCTTAATCGGCGGTGCATAATCCACGGCCATCATACAGTCATTGTTGACACCAGCTTCAGTCTTTATCATGGGGGGTCCATGGTGGTACAGCTGCCCCATCTGGTGGTGGTGCACACCACTATCCCCCCTACTGTACCACGTGGTGTACATCCCGCAATTCTGATCCCGATACTCACTCATATACTCATTTTCACCAATTGTGTTCAACATATAGTCAGTTTTTGAAAACTTTTATATTTTGAAATGTATGATTTTCAAAAAATCACTTTTTTGTACATGTCACTGAGTTCACACATTGTTTAGTGTCAAAGCACTTTCACTACACTGTACACGATTTTTACACTAATATTTCATACAAATATTTCAGTTTTCAAAATTAAAATGTAAATTTTTTTAAATGATAAATGAAATAAGATTTTTTTTTAAAACAAAAATTTTTAAGCACCGTTTTTTTTTCAATTAAATTGAACCCGTTTTTTAAATAAAATGATTTTGAATCGATTGTTTTATTTAAATTACTATTGCACTAAGTACATTTTTCTCTGAATAAATATAATTGACTATGTTTATGTTATTTCGTGTCGGTTTATCTTGGGGGCAGCATCTGAAAAAAGAAAAATAAAAAGTTACACAGAGACAACAAAATACTAGAAGATAATCGTAAACTACGGTTCTGTTAAATCAGCAAGGAAAGTTTGTAAGGGTCGTAGCAAGTGCAATTTGTTGGTCTCTGCTTCCCCCTATGGGGAAAAGTAGTGTGAGAAAAGAAGATAATATGCTGTATTACTTTCATGTGTCAAAACCATAAAATTATTCCTTGAGTGATATAAGCATTTGCTTCTCATGCAAGTGGGCTGCCCGCGCCCACTTAAATAAACCTTACGATTTTCGAAGTTACGTGTGTATTAGAACTAATCATTGTTTGTTCGAATACTGAAATAATTAATTGTTATAAAAAAATCGTAGTCATGTAAGTTCTAGATGTAAACTGTATAGGTCCCAGTGCGGTGGACTCGAAGCCTTTTATTCCGGGAGGAGACCGATTTCCTGCAGAAATACCGATTTCCTGGGTATACCTGGGTAAGAAATCAGCCCTGAAGCAAGTAAGTAACAACAAACATTAGAAATGTATGTGTATAGATAGTTGATAAAATACTTTTTAATAGCCGAATCCACAAACCTAACGTTTCAATCTAATTGATGAAGTCAGTAGTCAATTCATCAAAAACTTCAATTAACTAAAATCGAATAAAACCGAACACGCTCTTTCTTTATAACATCACGCATCTTTCAGACTTAAGTGTGAGCACTTATTTTTTTAAACCTAGCAGAGTTATACTGAAACGATTGAACTGCAAAATTTGGTAGGATAAGATGAACAATATAAGCTACTTTTATAAAACTAAAATACTCTTAATTGCACATGTGGTCTAGGCTGTAGTCTATAGTACTTCTGATCATGAGGTCTCGGGTTCGAGTCCCGAGTCGGGCAAAGAGCTATTGAGCATTTCCAATAATTTTAAGTATGTTTTCAATAGTAGCTTCAAGTTTAGCAATGTGCCTGTTATTTAACAACTAGCTGACCCGCGTAACTTCGCTTGCGTCACATAATTTTTCCCATTTTTGTGACATTTTTTACTGGTACCCTGCTCCTATTGGTCGTAGCGTGATGATACATAGCCTAAAGCCTTCCTCGATAAATGGGCTGTCTAACACTGAAATAATTTTTCAAATCAAACCAGTAGTTCCTGAGACGTTCAAACAAACAAACCTTCAGCTTTATAGTATAGATAGGCTTATCTCCTTTCATATAATATAAGAGTAGCATTGTAGACATCGAAAGATGGGTATATCTCAAACACTTTTGCCTACACCTTTGGATATAACAAGCGTAATTTTGTATAAAGTTGAACGAAGCCGCAGACACAAGCTTGTATTATATATTACCTAAGTTCATCTCATAACTATTCTATAGTCACAAGGCTTGTATGATAGAATTGCAAATAAACCTCCACACAATATACCTATATGACCGTAAGTATAGGTCGATGACCGAGAGGCCACGCCCGGTTACCACGCCCACCGCAAGCCCCGCCCCCTCGAAATTCGGTGACGTAATACTGCTAAGATAGTAGGTATGTTTAGATTAATGGTATATTCAAGCTTTGGCATTAAAGGTATAAGCAGAAACTTCTTAAAATGCCCAACAAATTATTTTTTTGTTAATTTATAGAAGTACCTTTAAGAAATTAATCTGCAATGATAATATGCTTTTAAGTATAAAATACAATTAAATAGCAAAAAGACCGCTTCTTATAATATGGGACTAACACTGTTAATGGCGACATGTGAGTGTATTTCACACGCCTCTGTCTATACCTTAAAGTATAACAGTCATGATAATATAGTTTAACGGATAAACAAACATACAGAGTTAGTTTGATATATCTATTAGGACATTACAAATGTACTAGAACCCACATTAATTGAACCTACCATCTTCCGTCGCAATGATAGTCACGTGGGACTTTAACCAATATGCTGTTGTGGTTAAATTAAGATTCAATGGTGCATTAAAATATATTAATAAATAAATTTAACCCATTGCTGTGCCACTGCTAGGCAAGAGGTTTCGGAATGAAGAAGGAGTCAGGCCTTGAGTCCACCACGCTGACCAAATGCATGCAAATGCTCTTATGCAAGCAAGGTTTCATCACGTGATCACTTGTTTCAACGGTGAAGGAAAACATTCCTTCACCGTTGAAACAAGTGATCATATTACTAATGTACACATAACTTCGAAAAGTCATTGGTGTCATTGTCATTGTCCACTTAAAAGTTAAAACATAAAAGTGCCGTCAAATTATTTGCTATTTTTAAATAAAATAGCAAATAATTTAAGTTTATTTACCAGTTTTTATTTAAACAGTCAATTGGAGTCAAAATACTTTTACGGATATTTATTTTTTACATTATTTTTCTTTTGAAACGTTTGTTGTGAAACAAACCGTGATAAAATGTTTTAAACTATTTGACATTTATTGTATTTGTGTAAAGTAAAGAAATAGTCAATAAAAACTGCTAACTAGATGTTGCAAATCGGAAAACAGTTTGAAAGAAATTTTAAATTTTTAGTACAGCGTGTAAATCAAAATACGCTTATCCGGTTATTCTATTCACTTCTATCTCGTTTACAAAGAAGAAAATAAGTTTTCCTTTCATTCAGAGAAAGACTCAAGAAGAAATTTCATTTATAGAAAGTTCAAAAAATTAGTGCCTTTTGGTCAAATGGTACCAATTCTTTTTGACAGTATGGCTCACAATTACTTTCCGCCCTAGCTTTTCCTGACCTAATAATCCGACCGCCCTTTTTAAAATTTTCTCACTTAACACATCTTAGAATACAGTACCGTGCAAAAAAACAACCCAACCTCTCTTTAACAACGAACAAACCACAAATTTACATCATAATCTTCAATGTCTGCCAATTAACACTGGCATTGATGATTTTTTCATACATTACATCACTCTACGCAATGCGTGACTTACTGAAAAACAGCTACGCATTATACGCGTTGAATGCATGCAAATCATTTGCTGTTTTACACATCGTCTCTTTTATACAAGACTGTAGTAAGTGTTAACACATTTCAAACGCAACTTTGCAAAACAATTTTCATGATGATGATCTCCGACCAAGGGGGCTATCACGTATCTCAGTTGACAACTGTTTGAAAGCTACTGTACATTGTTTTCTCCCTTAGAATATATTGATTAACACGTTACGTCAAAGCAGCAATGTACTGAACAGTGACCATCAATTTGACGTACACTAGCTGTCGACTTAGATACGTGATAAGCCCACAGGAGGGTTGACGTTAGGGAGGTGGCCGTCAAAATATCGGTCAGTTCCTTTGAAAGCGTGTTTTTGAGGAGAAAACATGTTAAGCATGCTAGATAAGATACATAGAAGAAAAAAATCTATGCCCACCTCTGGCCATGGTGACCACTTCGACTCTTAATTTAGAAGACACTGAATCGCCTAGAGACGCCTTATATGGCCAATTTCAGCAGAAAATTCTCGGGCGCAAAGCGGGAACGTAACTGCTTTAATATAATAATGGAAAACTGCCTTATAAATCGATAATAAGCCTTTTATCTTTTGAAGAACTGATTTTAAAATTTTTATTTTTATTTTGCGGAAAAGAACCCTTTTTTACGCTTACCAGTGACTTCGTTCGTGTAAAAAGATTTCCTGGGGTAAAAAGTATCCTATGTGTTAATCCAGGCTATAATTTTCTTTCGTACAAATGTTTAGACCACTCTACTATCACTGTTTTTGTCATAGTCCTTTACGCTAAACGACAGTTTAAAAGTATAAACTGCTGTATTACACCCCTTTCTGCATAGTAATTAAGAACAGAGCACTTACATAAAGTCATTCTCTAAAAGATTGTTATGATTCAAGTAATAAGCGCATCGAGATGGAAATGAGATAACGCTAATAATGAGAAAAAACTAATCACTGTCTTATCTTAATAAAAAGGGCTTGTAATTATGTCAGACTTATATTTATACTTCACCAAAGTAGTGATAGCTGAGTGGTTTCAGCTTGCAGCTCCAATGCAAGTGGTAGAGTTTTCAGAACCTTGACAACATACTAATGATTTTTTCGGAGTCATGTGTGAATTAAGAATAACTAGACAAAAACCTGGCTTTGCTCGGGTGACTTTTGCTATACTAAAATTGGCAACACTTGTCCAAAACAACATTCTTGTCAAAACGACTGAAACCTCCAAGATGTCTTTTTGTCAGTGCCATTAGAATTTAACGAAATTCTCCATCATCCAAATTTTGCGGATATAATATGTATGTTGTCGACTCAAAATCAATATTTTTTAAATGATTTGTTATTCATATAAGGTTTCGATCAAATCCACCGTACCCCTTGACGAAATTATTAATATATAATCAGTCAAGCATTATATAGGGTTATTTAATTTCCTGTTGGAATATTCTCATTGATTTTCTTTGGTGTACTGTGATTTTGAGGCGCTCATAGCCAGTTGCGCTGACCGGTCGGTAAACGATCAGTGTGTTAAACAAGCCTTGGTGGGTTCAATCTATTGATGGGTGACCGCATAGTGGTAATTGAACTGAGCGTCTCCGTGCTTCGGAGGGCACGTAAATAGTCGGTCCCGGGTGTTGCCTTTCGGGCGGCTTGAACAACTTTACACTAGGTTGACCACTAACCATACGACTGAATTAATGAATTTGGTTACTCATTCCGTATATCTATTACAATTGGTGCAAATATTAATAAATAAGTAAATTTAGGAAGGAGAGAGTATGAAGTTTCGAAACTGATTAAAACTAATTAGTTTTTATTAAATTATTCGGCAAAAAAACGGTTTATTTCGATACCTCTGTCTTCACTTTCAAGTTTGATAAGTGTGAAGACATAAAAAGTTAATTAATTTGATATATAAGTTAAGTTTTTTCACCTTCAATCAATACTAATAAATAAAATGCGAAACTCAGTTTGTCTGTTACACGATATTCGCTAAAAACCGCAAATAATATCGAGAAAATTTTGCATGAAGATAATTAAGAACCTAACATGAAATGCAGACAAACATTTTTTTTAACCTATCCTATTTAAATAGGGGACGTAGTTTTGATATTTCAATGTCTTGCAAAAAGGTCAGGTGCGTAGTACTCGTAACCGGCGGTCCTGTATGACAAGATGTATGGATGTGAATGAGGCAAGGGCAGTTTGCAAGGATCGTACCAAGTGGCGTTCTTTGGTCTCTACCTACCTATATGGAAAAAAGGCGTGGTTTTATGTATGAAATTTTTTTCGCGAATTTTGTATGTAACTATGTATGAAATTATGCTAGCCAGCGAGCGGAGTCGAATAAGTTATTTAGTACTTAAACGTACTGTTAATTTTATTCATTTATAAAATCCTTCATCATGTCCGTTACTTAAACACATAGCTTAATTGTAATTTATATTTAAGTACCTAATCACTCTTGATTAATTAGAGTATAATGTTCTCTATATTAAGGAAATAGGTCATTAATAATTCATTATTTTGTCAAAAATATTGCAGATTTACGACAAAAGGATGATTGTTTCGGCCGTCAATAATTCTCACAGGACGCTGTCAATATCAGTTGAAATTAGACCGATTAATCAATGAGATAATTATATTTTATAATTTGATGAATTGCGCTTTAATTTGGGAGGAGGAAAAACCGGCCAATTGTGAGTCGCACTCGCGCAGGAAAGGTTCAGTACCATCATAAAACAAAATACGAAAACGAAAACGCGTTTATTGTATGGGGACCCCCCTTAATATTTAGTATTTGTAGTTATAGCGGCAACGGAAATACATGATTAGTGAAAATTTCAGCTTGACAGACGGACAGACGGACGGAGGGACAGCGGAGGCTTAGTAACAGGGTTTCGTTTTTACCTTTCAGGTATGGAACCCTTGAAATATTTAGTATTTTTTATCCCAAGTTTATAAATATTTTCATGATGTAATCAAACTCAGTTCAACGGTTTAGTATTACACTAAAAAGCAAATGGACTTTTATTTATTTTTTGTTCGGCATCAAACATGGTATATTTTATCAAAATAATTATTGTATTAAGTATTTTAACAGACAAAAAATGTTCGGCTTATGCTTTTAGCATCAATTATACACATATTAAATCACGCCTTTTTGCCATAAGGGTAGGCAAAGACCAAAAAAAATTACTCATTTATTTTAAAAGCATCAAAAATGAAGTTTTTTAACTCGCTTAAGCGTTTACCTTAAACCAAACGCTAACTTAAATAGCGTTAACTGTCGGTTAAATCGGAACGTAACTACGAATTACCGTGAACTCTATAATTGTCCACAAAGACAACATTTTTAATTTATTTCGATGTTTTTTATTACTTGCTATTGTTGAAATAGTATTTTTTTTAACTATCTATTTCATAATATCGATAAATAGATGTCGTTTGGCTAAATTACGTTTTTAGGGTTCCGTACTCAAATGGTAAAAACGGTAACTTATAACTGAGTCTTAGCAAAACCAATACAAAAAGGCAGAATAAAATTTATAATTAGAGGGGCTCCCATACAATTAATGTGATTTTTCAAAAAAATAAATGTATAAAACCTTTCGGCACGCGAGTGCAACTCGCACTTGCCCGATTTTTTTTACATTTATTGTTGAAATAGTATTTATTAACGATCTATTTCATAAATTCGATAAATGGATGTAATTTTGCGAGAAATTTATGTTTTTTTTTAATTAACGAGAAATAAATGCATATTTTTAGGAAATAAATGTATTTTTTTGCGATAAATCTTTTTTATCGATAGTAATTTGAATTGTTGTAATTTATATAAGTAGTTTGTTTCAAAATCGGGTAAATAAAATGTAGTTTAGTTTATTTTTTGCTGAAATGAGTATTTATAGAAGTCTTTTGAATTGTTTTTGTATTGATTAATGATTTATTTCTGTTAAATAGGCAATGGATCTTGATTTGTATTTTATTATCGTCTTGATTATTTCTAATACTTAATGGGGATAATTGACGTAACATGGTCATGTAAAATGGACATTAATGGAGTAAGAAATCTGCAATAAATATGACTAACAAAATTTACCTAAGAATAAAATTTCAATTCAGCACAATTTTTGCAAATGGGATCTCAAAAACCCAGGTTCAATATCCGAGTCAGGCAATTAAGTATTATCTTTTTTTCACTTTATACGGTAGTTGAAAAGCCCCATGAAAAGCTCTTAAAGCAGGATTGGAAGCACCTAAACGCCAACATTTCGAAGACATTAGATAAACTTTTTCAAAGCTTTTTTCTTACTCGTCAAAGACGTGGGTTCAATGCCCGTTTGGGAAAATAATAATTAAGTGCAGAAATGATTGAAAAGCCTTGGTTTTTCAATCATTTCGTTTTTTTTTCCAATCCCCTTATAAAAATATTAATGTGTCTGTGGTGCAATAGTTAAGGAAATCGCCACGCCGCTTCTACCAAGTGAAAAGGTCGTAAGTTTGATTACCCCACCGAAAAAAAATAATGTTAGTATAGTCCGACAACTTAGTAAAGAGTCACACAACTCATCTAGACTATAACTAACAATTCTTTGTATTTTCAAAATAAAGTAGCTGTTTCAAACAGAACACCGATATTTGCATAAGCCTACTTGGTCGCAGATTTTTTGTTAATTTAGAATATTTTATACCTTCGTCAAGCATGAACCTTTTAAACAAGGCTCTTTGCCAAGTTGTTGGACTATAATTATATCAGTACCTCATGTCCGGTAATTATATATTGTAACGTTAAAAAGACATAAAAATCGTTCTTACTCAATACAATGATAAAAACAGAAGCCTAAATTAAAAGTTACGTAAAAAGGAAGCCGGGAATCAAACCCGGCTAACAAATTAGCGACGGGAAGGAGTTTAACACCTATGAATAGTAATTAATATGAAATTTCCTTTAGTAATTGTAAATACACTTTTTATAGCGGTATTTTTTAACATCTATTGATTACATTAAAATAAATACCGAATATATGTTTTTTTAAGTTGACGCAAAAACAAAAAACTTTAAATTTACGACTTTAGATAACAATAACGAAATTTCGCGATGAAAACTTAAATGCCTGAGAGTTTTAAATATAGTTCTTTAAGGAATAAACAGTCCCCAACCCATGCTTGGCCAGCGTGGTGGACTCAAGGCCTAACCCCTCCCTTATTTCGGGAGGAGACCCTTGCCCAGCATTGGGACAAGAATAGCTAAATTTAATTACTCTATTGCTTATTTTTATACATAGTATGATTTAACAAAGCAATACGTGTTTTTATTACATCAAAGTATTTTTTATTACAGCATTATAACACTTTATACTTTACACGCTAATGCAGTGTAATAAAAAATGTATAACATCGATAATATGTAGAAGAAATGTGTAAGTACTAATAAAAGCTAACCTATAAAAAATGCCGCCAAAAACACGCGACCCTTGACAACCTCAAAAAAGAAAAATAAAAACCTGTACAACCCTCTTTTCGAAAAACCTACTAACCCTATACTTTTCATCCTAGATATACCCAAAAAAAACGATCACACTTGCCAAAAAAAAATTTTCAGTGTGACCACAAAAAAAAGCTAAGCAAAAAATTATAAAAATTACCTTTATCAACAACACAAACACAACACAAAAACACAGTCAGACACCAAAATCACTCACTGATAACGTTATCACTGAAAAAGCCATATCAAACAAAAAAAATCCGTGTTTTTTTTCCTCTCGCACATCGAAGGCGGTCAGCGCGTACGGTGTCCTTAGATCAACTAAAAACTTGCCTCGGAAAATATGTAGGCGTAATGTGAGGGAGGGAGATAGGGGTATGTTATTTGGTAAGTGTGAAAGAGAGGTTGGAAGGCTTTAAAGGCGTGTCGTTGTAGGAGTGGCTTAAGTTAGCATAACTGTCAGGCGAATACGAATGGAGGAACAGTTAAAGCGACTTGAAGTAATATATTTCGCGATACTGCACGTTTTTTGCACCGGCCACATTGTCTTATAGTTCTTTTTTAAGACGTGTGGTGTTTGGTTTTTAATTCGCTATGCTTGTGGTAGGTTTTGGTTTCTAGGGTTATTTTTAGGGTTAGATAGGGTTAATTGTTTTTTGGGTTGGGTTATGTTTTTTGGCGGTTGATAACGGGGATGGTTCTGTTTGATACTTATTAGAATGTAATTGAGGGTGTTTTAGCAAAAGATGTGTAAGCAACTGCTAATCCCCGAGTTCAATTTCCAGGTTAAAAAGCTGCTATTGGTTTATTTAATCTATATTAGATTATTCTCAATAGTAGTCCGGGGGTTGGTAACGTGCTCGGTATATGGCAATAAGCTTGCCGACTATTTCATGGGGAAAAGATTATTAAAGGCGAAATGTGGATAGTATTTTACACACCTCCGCCTAACACCTTCGGATATAACAGGCTTGTTATTATGTATGTACATTATTCTAGGCGTTTGATACAATGAATGGTTATGTATGATAATTATTGAAATCTCATTGAGAGTTATAGTGTGCAACTGCTGATTACGAGGTCTCAGGTTTGATCCCTGGGTCGGACCGAGTGTTATGACTTTTTCTAATTTCTGTTCTGAAATAGGTTCAATTGTACTGAGTTGATTGCTTGCCCTTTATAACGTGGGACCAACAATATTAATTGTGAATAGTGAATTTCAATCACACCTTTGAGTATAATAGGCGTAATGTTATAAAAAATTGTATTTATTGATTGGAAATTAACAGTGGTTTGCCTTTATTAATTTATATTAGGTCGGGGAAAAAGTCTTTTCGGATTATAGTATGTATGAAATTTAATAAAATCTCTTTGTCTTCAAGAATCACAAATGAGTACACGGTTCATAAGTTTTCATTCAGTGAGCTCGTGAGGTGCCCAAATATCGAGCTTTTTTGTGTAGAGAAAAGATTTTATTATAATTCATTCATACTATAATGCGAATGGACTTTTTCCCCGACCTAATATATTGGCTTAAATTCTAGGAATGAAGGAAGGATTTTAACTGGTCATAATATTCAATATTTGCAGCTTTTGGTTATTCTCTGTATGTTTGTAAAATTCCATACAATTCATTCAGTTATTTTAACATACACATGAATTAAATAAACTAACACATGACGTCCATTTGACACTGTTTCATATTACCTGTCTGTCCTATTTGTTTACTAAATAATAATTATATTTTACACATCATTGACTTGATGCAGGAAGGGGTGCTATCCCGGAATGCATAAAGGGATTAGCCACCAAGCTAAATAAATCATTATATATTTCAAGATTGATTGATTAATTCTTTCAAGAACTGGTTAATGAATTCATTTGTTACTAATTTATACTCCTACACTCAACTTTAGCAAGTAGTCTTCAGATTGGAAGGCTTCAATTGAGTGGGAGATGAATACAAATATCACTTGACTACCCTTATCTATACTAATATTATAAAGCTGAAAAATTTGTTTGTTTATTTGAACGCGCTAATTACTGGAACTACTGGTCTGATTTGAAAAAATGTTTCAGTGTTTGATAGCCCTTTTGTCGAGAAAGACTATATATCATCACGCTACGACCAATAGGAGCAAAGTACGAGTAAAAAATGTTACAAGAACGGGGAAAATTATGACCCTTTCTCTCTTATGTGACGCAAGCGAAGTTGTGTCAGCTAGTCTACATTCAAACTATAAAATAATGAATAAGTATGTCGATATGACAGTTTTTATTTTAATCCTTTTCAGCGTTCCTGACATACTAGATTCCACCAAAAACTTTGTATAAATATCTTATGGTCCCACTGCTGGGCAAGGGTCTCCGCTAGGAAGTGATGGGGTCGTTACGCCTTAATTCTACCATTTTTTCATTTTTTT
Organism: Anticarsia gemmatalis; assembly: GCF_050436995.1. Classification (NCBI taxonomy): domain Eukaryota; kingdom Metazoa; phylum Arthropoda; class Insecta; order Lepidoptera; family Erebidae; genus Anticarsia; species Anticarsia gemmatalis. Next base: position 2,294,222 of record NC_134769.1, read on the forward strand.
TATTGCCCCGAAGATGTACACGTATCGAAATACACCAAATAGCCATTTGGTGGTATGAAATAAGGGTGAGCGTAAAGTCATATGAGTTTAGAAATATTTTTATAACCGAAAGCTGGCTGAATAGCTCACATGTGGTTTGGATAATATTAATAGTAGCTTTTGAAAGAAAAATAACCCTGGGTAGCCAACTATATCTTTAGCGAATTTTATCAAAGTGGATTAATCTCTTTAAACGTAAAAAGATTTGTAGTAACCAGCGGTAATTGTTAACAAAATGTATGAAAGTAAATTACGCAATATTATTACAGGGATCGTAATTTAAATCGTTATTATTCACTGCTAAAAATACCTTTGAATAATTTCATGTATTTATGTTTGTATAAATAATAAAGAATATCATCTAATCATTAATCCAAACAGATTAACAGAACTGTAAGTCTCGGATTCGATTCCGAGCGCACAAAGTAAATCCCATGGTTTTTCTGTGATATAATTGTATGAATGAAAATGTATGGGTGGGAATGATTGTGAGTGACTTATTAACTAAGTGTATGGAATGGTTTGTTTGTACAAACAATTGGTTCTTAGTATCACATTTATTACATTGTTATAATTATAGGGGGACTTTGGGTTTCGTATTACAGGTGTGAGGTGGTGTAGGTTCGATTCCTGGTTAATCGTTTTTTATTAATTTCGATTCGAGTAAAAATATTTCTCGAAATTAAAAATATCTTGTGTTAATCCAGAATATAATATATCCAGAATAATAATTTGGGCACGATTAAGTTGCAAAGATGGGATGTTCAGACATATTTTCGCATTTATTGATATTAGTGCGATGTTGGACTATTTCCTCAACTTAGTACCTACTATCGTATCGACAGGTTTTCGTTTAAAATTCCCCTGAAAACATTGTCACGTTCTACTGTACCTATACGGTCTGTATGATAGCCATTACGCAATACATTGCTGCTTTAACGTAAAGAGTTAATCGCTATGATTAGTAAAATAACAATGTACTGCACAAAGCTATCAAATAGTTTTCAACTAAGGTAGGTACACGATTCTCAGTTTTTATATAGACTTTCGACAGTTTTCAGTTTTCAATAGTTGATATAGGAAATGAAATCGGCTTTAAAATAGATGTAGGAAATCGGCTCACTAAATTTATGAATGAATATCTTCCATTTAAATGTCTCTTAAATTTAATATCAAAGACTTGGTGAAGGATATCGATATGCTGTTATAAAAACAAAAAAAAAAATTTAACCTGTAACTGTCCCACGGCTGGACACGATTTTCCACCTGAAGTGAGGAAAGGGTTAGGTCTTGACCCCACAACCATGGTGGATACAGGTATCTACGCATTGTTTTACGAATTAAAAATCTGATGCAATCGGTTGTTTTACGATATTTTCCTTTTACTAACCATGACTATGACACCACATTTTATAACAAAGATGATGGTTACTATTGAAAAGTTTCCAAGCAAATGGTAAATCATTTTTTTTACCCAAACTCATCTATCGGAGATATTACCCAGATTTGCTTCTTAGCTTGTGTTCTAGTTATTATCAAAGCAATAAGCATTGATAGCCAGGTTTATGCTTACATGTCCGGCACAGGTGGTCAACGGTTCGAACCCGAGGCACAACACACGAATGACTTATTGAAATTATATTAGGTCGTGGAAAAAGTCTTTTCGCATTATAGTATATATGAACTTGTAATAAAACCTCTTTGGCTTCAAGAATCACAAATAAATACACGGTTCATTAGATTTCTTTCAGTGAGCTCACGAGGTACCCATATCGAGCTTTTTCGTGTAGAGAAAAGATTTTATTACGAGTTCATACATACTATAATGCGAAAAGACTTTTTCCCCGACCAAATATTAGCATATAAGAAATAATTATCTCTTGCTCTGGCGGTGATCGAAAACAACGTGATAAAAACTTGCATATCTAAAGTCTTTTAACACATTTCTTAAATACATGCATAGTTCCCAACACGCACTTGGCCAGCGTGGTGGACTCAAGTCAAAATACCTCCTTTGTTAGAAAGGAAACCCTTGTCCAGCAGTGGGACAGACATGGGTGGAAAAAACCATTTCAAAGACCTGGAAAAAATACAAAAAACCGATGGTCACTCAACCGCAAAAGCCGTCGCTCGGTCAGCAATGGCATTTGGAAATTATTTTCAAAATAAATAGATATATCAAATATTTTCTAAGTTTCTTCTGCATTCTGAGCCGTGGTATACGCGGCTACCAAACACATGAATAAAGTTAAAGTACAAATGATTTTTAAAAATACTAACACGCGCACACATTTTATCTTTGTATGCAATGCTTGAATGCATTTGTAATTTGTCGTACTTGACTGTCCCCATAATTTGAATAATGTGAAAGTAAAATAATGTTTTTAAGCACTACCCTGAGTTTAAATAAATACTTAATCCTTGATACAGAGCAAGAGTGATTCGTCAAAAAATATATTGTATTGACTTATTATAAAATGTTTGCATCAGAATGGACACGTAACAATTTTAAAACGTTTTTATTAAATTTTTCTCGATAAAACCAATTTCGAATTGTTTTCTCGAAATATTTATAAGTTGAAATAAATCGAATTCCAATACCGAACGCGACGCTCATTTTATGCTAAATTTAAAATTTCAAATATCGAACGTTTGAGTTCCAATTTTCAAATTTGAACTTGGAACGTCCAGTTGGGATGGCGCGCAAAAACTGAGCGCGCGCTGCCCGCCGTCATCTGCGGAGAACATAGAAATGAATGGAGACGACATTCGTTTGTTAAATTATTTAGAAGGACTTTTGTATTATGTATGTTTACTAGGTAACTAATTTTGAGATAGAAATATCCTCTTACTGAGCTATCTTTACAAAAGCAGATGGAAAATGCATGAGCCACTATTTTTCAAAACGCTTTTTATTAGTTGTAGTGTTTGAATGTCTCTTAAAATCTCGGTATTACATAGTTTTAGTGAATATGAAATTAACATAAATAATATTTTTGACTTGACTTCAAAAAAGTTGAAAACAAACGCATCTATCGCACGCACGAATCTCGAGTTTACGTTTTGAGAATGTTTAACATTGACTTAATTTCAAACACAGAGCTACGCGAAAATCAAACTTCAATGAGACTATTACTTTTTAATTCAAGAAAAAAACGTCACAATTAAGTATCTTTTAAAGTCCATAAATATTTTAAATATCACCGTACCATAACACCGCTCTACACCTTTCCATATTCTTCAGAAATATGCCGCCTAGTCTTGCAGACTATCCGCAAAAAGGGCGTCCTATAGTCATCTCATACGTTCCTCGGCATCTCTGGCCAACATAACCTGACCTCTGGCAACTACCGAACATTCCTCAGTTCGTTCGGCGAAGAAACGTTTCTTATAAACTCGGAGCTCAAGTTATAGTGGTGAGTGGTAAAACATCTACCAGTAAAGGTTGACCTGTACTGACCAGTGTATGTTTGGTAGCTTTTGTAGTATGGACTGTAGTGTATACGACTGGTATTCGGGTTCGATTCCTTAGTCGGTCAAAGTGTTTTTGATATTTTTTAATTTTATATTATACTAGCTATCCGTCCCGCGACTTTGCCTGCGTGGAATTTTATCTTCGGGGTTGAATTTCCAAAAACCCTCTCTTAGTGCTCATCTACTTTTTCTAAAGAATCTTCATAGCAAATTCAATTTTTCTACGTTCTGTAGTTTTGGCTGTGCGTGGTCCGTCAGTCAGTAACGGAAGAGTTTTAATAGTAACCCAGGGTAATAATATGCCCGGTATATCGTAATTTCCTCACCCCCTATTACATGGGTCTAAAATTGTTAATGGCGAAACGTGGGTATATTTCATTCAACACTTCCTACACTTTCGGGTATAATAAAATCTCTTAGGCTTCAAGAATCACAAATGAGTGCACGGTTCATTATGATTCTTTCAGTGAGCTCGTGAGGTACCCAAATATCGATCTTTTTTGTGAAGATAAAAGATTTTATTACAAGTTCATACATACTATAATGCGAAAAGACTTTTTCCCCGACCTAATATAATATCATGTATGTTTGTAATTTGTATGAAAATTTAACGCGTCTTATAAGCTCATAGGTCAGTTTATACTGGTTGTAAAAGTAAGCAGCAGAAAGCTCTTTGTCTTTGTTTATTGTCGTACAGAGTGAAAGAGATAGCATGATTGATGACTGTTCGTTGAGAGAAGTGGGATTTGATTTTGGAATTTTATATTATGTTTTAATAATTTTAGTAAAATAAGATTTAAATATCTGAATGTATTTTGTTTCAAATACAATGTATGAAAACTATTGAAAGTACTAAATCTAGCATTTAATTTAATTTAAATTTAATTTAATTTAAGTTCAACAGTCTTTTCCCGGGTGAAACTAATAAATTACTACAGGTTTTCCTGTTAAGAAAAATAAATCAATTCCTATGAGAAAAAAAAAATATTACACTTTGTTTTCGATGATACTTTATACAAAAGCAAAATAGTCAGATATTTTCAACTAACACTATATTTAACAATGTCTATTATTTTTCCCTATAATTTGCTCGTTTATAAGTACATATTATTATTCAAATGAACTCAACCGAGTGTAAAGCAATTAAAACTAGGTTTTAAAACACCTGTCGTATTAGAAACATGTTCTCAGTAAATAAAAGAATCCCTACTAATATTATAAATGCGAAAGTAAAAACGTCTATCTCTTCTTAATGCTTAAACTGTTAAACCGATTTGGACGAAATTTCACAAAACAACATAGGACATATTATAATTAAAAACATCGAACTAACTCCAGACTACATTTAAATATGAATAAGAAAAGATAAATAATATTCAGATATAAATAAGAAAAGATCAATAGCTCTTTGTCCTACCCGGGAATGGAAGCCGGGACCTCATGATCAGCAGTCGGATACACGACCGGCCGAGCCATGGCAATCTAACTCAATGAGTAGTTTTTAATAAGTACTAATTTAGATTTCTTTTTAGCTGTTATACTGCTTTAAATAAACAAATAAATTTCATTCGTTACTGTCTCACTGCTCACCAAGGGTTTTCTCGAGGAACGGCCCTGGCCCTGAACACCCTGGCCAAGTGCGGCTTGATACACTTAGCAAGTGATGCAGTCCTTGCATTCCTTCAAGAACTGTATAAAAGAACCCCAGCATATAAGTTTTCATCACTTAATTTCGTAATTATTACCAAGAGTTATAAATCAGTTCTTGCATCAACTTAAAAACATATATTCGGTAGTTATATTAATGTAATCAATAAGGTATTAAAAATATCGCTATAAAAAGTTTATTAACAATTACTGAAGGAAATTTCATATTGATTACAATTAGGTGTTAAAATCTTTTCCGCCGGTAATTTGGAGAGTTAAAAAACTCTTGCAATGCTTTGGTCTCTGCCTACCTCTATGAGAAAAGGCGTGATTTTATGTATGTTAAAGAACTCTCACGTGCTTGCTAAACGTAGAGAATTGAGCTACTGTAGTGTCTTGTTTCCTACGTAGTCAGCTGGCCTTACTATCCCACTGCAGGGCAAGGATCTCCTCCTAAACGATGGGGAGGGGTTAGGCCTTGAGTCCACCGCTGGCCAAGTGCGGCTTGGGGACTTTGCATGCCCTCAATAAATGTATTAAACCAATTTTAGCCGTGCATGGTTTCGTCACGATGTTTTCCTTCACCGTTAGAACAAGTGATCATTATTTTTAAAACACATAACTTGGAAAGGTCATCGGTGTATTGCCTCGGGTTAAAGCCGCTCGACCTGCGTGGGATACGCATGCTTAGACTACTAGTCTAGCCACTACATTTAATATAATATCACATTTTATGTAAATTACAGAATTTTAAACATTTAATAAACAGTACAGTAAAAGGTTTCCTATGGTTACGTAAGTATTAAATAAGTTATTGAACCAAACTTTAAAAAGCGAAGTTAGGCCTTGAATTAGCTAGTATGCTGCGTTAACTAAGAGATGATTTTCTACAATTATCGACTATTGACAACCGAGTAGCTTTCATCAAATTTTACACAAGGAACCGATCGTTGCGACTAGTGACTTTTGTGAAAACAAATTTTCTTTTCAAGTTAATTTATATGACAAAATTTCGCTAGTCGATTGTACCTACTAGAAAATCGCACAAAACCTGACTTAATTATTATACTCAGGCTTTTTAAAACTGACTAACACGGCATTGAAACCTAAAAAGATGGTTTATCTAATACTTTAGTGAAAAATGATAGAAAAAACGAAAATAACAAAAAGCAATATGGAGCATTGATCAAATAAGTATAAGCAGTGAGAAATATGCTGAACACGTAAGTTGCGTGCAGATTGTATAATTACATTGTGGTTTGTACACTCGCTATCATAAATATGTGACTCTATTGCTTAATGTTCGGACGACTGTCGGTTTTGAGGTACTGAGTTCGATTTTTGAGTCGGGAAAATCGATTTTTGGGATCTTTGTTAGGAATTTTATAATGTAATTTATATGAATTTTAGTCGCTTAAAATTTTGTGGATAAGTCTTATATAATAGAAGAGCTAATTAGAAAATATAAATTTAACTTAATAAAGTTATTATGAAGTTACAAAGTATAGGGTAAAGTAAAAATGACAATCAATTTAGTTCGAGAAATTGAACGTTTGGTGTAGTGACTGACCATAAGACCCAGTCCACTATTCAGACCACGAACGTGTTTGGAATCTAACTCATGAAAAGGAAAAAGAAAGTATTCTTAACTTTTTAAATAATTTCTTTCGCCATTAAACTTAAACAAGAAAAAATTACTATCAACTAATCTACTTCCATGATATAATAAGTAATTAATACTATTATTAGTTCTTACAACAAACGGGTAACGAACTGGTGACCTTTTGACGGCAAGTCGACGGTTTACCCGCTGGGCCATAATTATTATTGTTACTAGTTGATCCGCGTGACTTCGCTCGCTTAGAAAATTCTACTTCCTATTTTTAATTAGGGATGATAATTTTTGTTAAATAAGTAGACTATATACTTATAGTTGATTTGACTGTCTTTGTAGTCTGTGCTATAGTGCATGCGACTGCTGATCATAAGGAATAACGTTCGGTTCCTGGGTCGGGCCAAGTGAATTTCTTACTTCTGTTAGAATATTCTGAATAGAAGCCTGAAGTTTAGTAACGTGCCAGGTATATGGCAATAGATTCGCCCCCTATTACTTGAAGACTGACATTGTTAATAATGAAACGCGAGTGTAATTCATACATTTCTGTATACACCTTCGAGTATAACAGTCGTGATATTATTTATGTATGTAAAGTAGTTTATATATGACCCAAGTTCATCCACTATCTTCATACAAAATTTCATCAAAATCGATTCAGAGGTTTATGGATAAAAGCGTTACAGACGGACACAAGAACTTTCTCTACAATAAATAAAAGTATGGATTACGATCATTCTATAAAATATATTAACTACTATAATGCAACGGAAGCTTCGAAATGTCGTATATTATACTTTTTATTTAATAATTAAAAGTTAAAAAATAATTACAGCACACTTGAAGAGACAGGAACCTTTGATATGGTTGATCGTATCAAATTTAAGACGCTAAACAACTTTAAAAATATTGCTACAATAATGAATTATTTTTCAGATCGTTTGGAAAGAATTGCTGAGCGCAACTGCAAGGACTATTGCGCTTGGATAGCCAGCATCAGTAGAAAAGTTAATCCAGCATCCTCTATATTGGGCCTAAGTGCAGTTTCCTTTTTAAAACACCTACCTGTATTTAGGTCTTTTGGCGACATCATAAATTATTTTTAATATCAGTGTGGAGCAAAGATCTTCTCTTCTTTCTTAATTTTCCAGATTATCATAAACTAGCTGACCCGCGCTACTTCGCTTGCGTCACTTAAGAGAATGGGTCAAAATTTTCCCCGTTTTTGTAAAAATTTTCTTTGCTACTCCACTCCTAATGACCGTAGCGTGATGTTATATAACCTATAGCCTTTCTCGATAAATGGGCTATCTAAAACTGAATTTTTTTTTCAAATTGGACCAGTAGTTCCTGAGATTAGCGCGTTCAAACAAACAAACAAATTCTTCAGCTTTATAATATTAGTATAGATGGTGACCTCATAATCCGCTCCTAATTACATTCTTTTTGAACGCAAGAAAAATAGTTATAAAAATATTTCAAAATCTATGCGTTTTCGAAGTTTATAGTATTACATGTGAATTGATGAAATGATAAACGAAAACATAAATCAGAAAACATTATTATACTTAAAGTTCTTTAAAGTAAATTCTCTAACCCTAACTTTGCTTTTGAAGATTCAAAGCCTGTTTTTTTTCTTTACAGAAGGGGTTGTTTGCTCAACAGTGATAAATTACATTTTTAATACAAAAACAATGGCTTATAATGGTGGTTCAAAATGAAATTATTTTTTTAAATAAAAAAAGATTAAAGTTTTTTAAATTATTCGTTTATGTGTACAACTGTACCCGCAGCTAAAATAACTTAGCCTGACAAGAAACAAGCTTGCACACACGACCCAATTGATTTTATCGAGCGAAAGTCTAGCATGGGACTTTAATTTTTTGCCTCCCATTGTACCGACTATGGGAAATTTCATGATGGAATATTCTACTGAGTATATATTGATTGAGTTAGGCTTAGAACTCGTGGCCAAGTACAGCCGCGCGGATCGATCTATGTGGTTAAGCTACGCTTGCCAAGGTTGTTCTGTGGATGGGTGACCATACTACACATACCGTGTTTAGAAAGGCACGTTCATTGTGGGTCCTGTATGTCATTTTCAAAGATCGTGATAATATACAGGTTGAGTGGGTGCAAAAAGATTATTAATTTGTTTATGGCAATACTAATGGACTCCGCCATTTAAGAGCAATTCTTAAGGAAGTTTAATTTTCAGACTTTTATGAAAGAACTAATATATAAACTTTTATAGACATTTTTATGAAAAATCTACTGAAAAAAAACCAAAAATGTTTCGAGTGTTGAATAATGGCAAAATAAATAACAATATTTATAAACTTTATCTAGAACTATGTCATTCTTCTTGAATTAGTAAAACAATTTATACACCTTATAGAAATGGCTACCAGCAGGTGACAATTTACAACAAAACATAAAATGTTAGATATATTAATTATTCACCCTTTTGCGACAAGTCGTTTAACTATTCAATAACTGTATAATTTAAACTTACATATATCTAAACTTATAACTAGTAATCACTTATTAATAGGTACCAGTAGCTCGATTCTCTACTACTATCGACTACCGACAACCGACCTGTCATCGAGAAATTTTGTATGAAAATTTGATCAGCGCCTCTAACAGGTGTCTTAGGAAATATTTTGGCAGTACATTCTAAATGTCAAAATTTCGATAGCTAGCCGGATGTCGGTAGTCGAAAGTGGTAGAGAATCGAGGTGCAGAGTAGCATGCTTTTACGGCAATGAAATGAAATTTCTCAACTTTCCCGATGGGCATTTGATGCCAAATCAAGCAGAGCTTTTACTATGGTAAACAGATAAAGATAAACATTCTTATATGCTTCTAAATAAATACTTATAATAATATAGATATTTCATTCACGCTCATCACACAAATATTTGTCCCAGGTGGGATTCGAACCCATGCGGCGTTACGATTATTGCGGCGAAGGACCACCTTAACCCCTACGCAAAACGAGGAAATGAAAAATGAACAATCAACTAAAGGGTTTTTAATCATAAAACGTTCACGTATTCGAAAGTATTATGCAAAAATATGTAAATAAATATTTATTAAACATTAACTTTGAACATAAAGATAGTGCTTAATTAGTAATTTATTATCACGCATTTTAAAGGCTAAGTAGAGTTCGTTTTGAGTTTAGTTTAACAATTTAAACCAGCTAACTGAGTAGGACTTTCAAAGTCAAAGTCAAAGTCAAATATTCTTTATTTCATAAACTTTAACAAGTATTTGAAATCGTTAATTTTTTTTTATCTACCACCGTTTCGGAAAAGCTGTTGCTCGTGAGAAGAAACGGCAAGAAACTCACTTACTCACTTTGTTTATAGTGTCCAAGTGTGTGCACAATACACAGGTACACTCTCTATTCCATCACTCCCTTAGTCTGTGTGGGACAGAAAACGGACACGACCAGTGAGAGGTCAGTCACGAGACCAACGGCTTAAAGTATTTTGAGAGTCACGGATTTCTACAACCTCTATTTCCTAATTCTGGCCAATTCGTTAAGCGTTTCCTTGCAGAACATAGAAATGATATTTTTAAACCCGAGACACTTAAACTGCATTAGATTGCTCCACAGGTAGCTTTTGCTTTGCTTTAGCTTTTATTTTTAAACCTAGGGCATAAGTTGTTAAATCAGACTGTAAGTTTGAGTGTCTACGTGCTCTGCTAGACACAAGATCTTTTTATGGATGGGTGACCGAATGGTCACCCATCCATAAAAAGATCGCGCAAACAGAAAGGCGAGCGCGACTAGAGACCAGACAAGAGAAGCTAAATAAGGGACAGAGGTAGTCAAAAAGATTCTCATAATAATACGATTGTTTGTTTGTCGTATGGTTAGTGGTCAACCTAGTGTCAAAGTTGTTCAAGCCGCCCCAGTGGCCTTTGACGTGGCTTTACGACTGTTTTCTTAGTAGACAACAACCGGGACCGACTATTAACGTGCCCTCCGAAGCACGGAGACGCCCAGTTCAAATACCACCATGCGGTCACCCATCTATGGAATGACCGCGCCAATGGTTGCTTAACCCACAGATCGTTTACCGACCGGTGAGCGCAACTGGCTATGGGCGCCTAAAATCGATAAAAATGTAAGTTAATCTATACTAATCTATACTAATATAATAAAGCTGAAGAGTTTGTTTGTTTGTTTGTTTGTTTGTTTGAATGCGCTAATCTCAGGAACTACTGGTCCGATTTGAAAAATTATTTCAGTGTTAGATAGCCCATTTATCGAGGAAGGCTATAGGCTATATAACATCACGCTACGGTCATTAGGAGCGGAGAGCGAAAAATGTTACAAAAACGGGGAAAATTTTGACCCATTCTCTTAGGTGACGCAAGCGAAGTTGCGCGGGTCAGCTAGTCATAAAATATAAAGGATTTGCAACACATGCGCAGTCGTCGATTAGATAACTGCCAACGGTTGTTGAACGAACACAGTTGACCTTTGTGATACACCTGTGTTTTTGCACGATCAACGGCACTTGAGGCATAACTTTTATATACAGAAATGTCAACGTTTCCGCTTTTGTTAGTGTGATAGCGCCTTTATGATATGAATGGGATGGAGTCGTGGTTATAAGGATACATTTTTATTAAACTAAAACAAAACTTTATTAAACTACTGTTTGACTAGTATGCCCGGTTTCTGAGGCACATTTTGCGGTAGTTTATCTATGAAACATTATATTAACTTAAACGCTATTGAATTGATAAACTGCCGCTTAATGCACCTCAGAAACCGGGCACCAGTCAAATAACCATGTTTTTACAACTCTTACGGCCAGTTTCTTCAAAGTATAGGGGTAAAAATTACAGTCAAATTTGTTTGTTCACGAATTTTCTGACAGTTTTATAAACAAGATTTGCCTTTACTAAACAAATATAAAATAATTAATTATGATATGTATGAGGAAACTGGCCGTTAGACTTTGACAACTTTGACACTGGCCATAGAACCACACAAAAAAAAGAGAAACGAGTCATCCATTCGCGTTAAAATCTAATTACCTAACTGCTTTCGGCTAGGCTTAGCTTCGCACTTTAGGAGATTTTGAGCCGCCGTAATTCAGGCCTAATTCTCCTTTTCAAAAATATGTAGGAAAGATATTTGTACCTAATTTTGAAACTAGTTCGCTCTCGTAAAAAAATAAAATAAACTGTGTAATGTGTATAAATTATACTGTACCTTTGTAATCCGTTCTGTAGTTTTTAAAAGTTACACAAATACACAAAACGTTCGCGTTCATAACAAAAGGTACTCGTAGCAAATTTTTTTAGGAATAACATCGACTCTACACCTTCTGTCCTATGAACTGCACGGTTCATAGCCCATAGACGTTACTATATTCTACTCGTGCGCACGCCAACTAAGAATTACTAACAATTATAAGCATACTAGTTTAGCACCCTGCGTTGTCTATATAAGGACTAACCAGCCATTGTTACAGACATATAAAAATGTATTTCATATTTTGTTACTTTGAACGGTGAAGGAAAACATCGTGATTGAACCACTATGCGGCCACCGATCTACCGAATGACCGCACTAAGGGTTTCTTAACTAAGCTATTTTAAAAGTGTTACAAGGGTTGGAAGTATGAATATGTCCAACTCACACTTGGCCAGGGATTCCGGGAGGAAAAGCTAGCGTACCACATTAATGATTATGAATAAATAAAATGCGTGAAATGATAGGTATGGCTTTTACTTTTAAGCCGATTTTTCTATCATCAGAAACATCACATAACGACTTTTACATCTGACCTTGACAGAAATGTACAAAAAACTAACAAGTACATACACATGTACGTATACACGTCTTCCTTACAAACTTTCACATGCACAATATTTTAAATACATGGATGAGTATTTGCAACCATATGTCTCACCCAAAAAGGTGAGGCAAGCCGATATCATCAAAAATACTTACAAAAACAAATAAAATTTTAAAATTTCGTCACATTTTTTGCCAATAAATTATCTAGCGCTGGTCATAGCATGCAATCGTATCATGCAAGGGTAATATTAGTGATTTACATGACTTCATCAATCGCATGCGCATGCGCATTGCTTTACAAAGAATATAGTCGTAAATCTTAACTACTAAGTTTCGTATTTCAACGATCTTTCAATACGTTTTAAGTATAATCTATGAAGATTTGTGGTGACCATGATTACTAAATCATTTGGAAAAAATGAGCCATTTTTGGTCCAGAAGATTTGAGTCAAACTTTACATTATACAATGTCCTTCCGATCAATATACGGTCATGCTGGCTAGTTTTGTTAAAACTTATTGTAGTGTAAGTAAGTATTATTTTGTGTAAAGTTTTATTTAGGTTCATAATTTTTCGATTCAAAAAATAAAGTTTTACGTCTTAATATTACATCTATTGTTATATACTTTCCTACCAAAATGGACTATACCTACTGTATTCGATTATAATTAAGAAAAGACCGAAAACTCTTTGCCCGACTTAGGTATCAAATCCGAGACATGGCGATTAGAAGTCGTACACTCAGATTGCAGAGGCAGTTTATAAATATATGTATATAATTAAAAATATTAATCTAGTTTTCTCATATCATAGTCACTCTACACAAACTAAAGACTATAGAACAATAGTATGTCTAGAAAACTAGTATGAGAAAATGAACTTTCTAAGAAAACCAGTAATTATAGCAGGTACCCTTATTATTAACGTATAATCGATACTTTACAATCTTCCCATACTATTCAACAGTGATCGTTTTCAAATTACGGAAAAGTTGTTCATTCGCGATTGTAGATGGCGTTGCTAACGTTAAGGTTTTTAAATATTTAAGCTTCTATGAATTTTAAATAGAAATTGGACTTTACAACGAGAGTTGTATACCAGTATTTTAAATACGAAATTTTGTCCATATTTATTATACGCTTGAACTGATTTCTATAAAATTTTGCATTATAATAGCTAAGAACCAGTGAGAAATGATCTACAGTTTTTTAAGAGAAAAACGTTCTTAACCTAATCATTCGAAATTAGGCACCAAAATATATGCACCTGTATCAAAATATTTTTTTGCAATAATTACTCTTTCATAGTGGTCCACCAAGTGGCCCTTCCGAACGTGGTTGACTCAGAGGATAACCCTCATAAACAGGCTATACAGTAACATGGCAATACATTTATTTCTAACCTATGAATACTTCAAACTAAGTCATTAATACCTTAACATTTTTTATGTCTAACAATTTATTACAAAACCCATAGAACTAGAAAATTGATAAATAAAAGCTATAAATAATACTTATTTGTTACTTATCGCCTAAGAATTATTGTTCTACCTTTTTTCTCCTTTTTACGCAAAAAGCTGTGAAGTAATATAAAAGTTGATATAAGAAACAAAGGGTGTTATATATATATAGTTTGATAACTGTTAACTTGTGGAGAAATCATAGGAATGCATTCATTGTATTGGCTATTTTATTGTATGTTATATTAATATGGTTTATTGAGATCAATAATACTGGCCAAGTGCGGTTTGAGGAAAGTCCTCATAAATATAATAAAAAACTTTCGAATTTTTCTTGTGTCGCGGGGACTTTTACAAACATACAAACAAAGGACACAAAAAACAACCAGACCCGGAACAATTATTTGTGGATCGCACAAATAATTGCTCCGTGTGAGAATCGATCCCACAGCCTCCCGATGCAATGGTATAGGCGTGGTGACCTAAACTACTGCGCCACGGAGGCTGTCAATATTAATGTCTTAAATATAGAGTAAATAAATCTACCTGTCTGGTTGTATTCAGATGAAAAAACAACCGGGACACACTTAGAAACACGGTATATTATCATAAACACAAGTAATAATAAAAAAAGCATTGTTCAAAGTACAGTTATAAACAACGATAATTCAGTAACATGATAACAAGATAGCACCCGGTGTTGCCTGTATGCAAATGTACGTAATTGTGTGTGTTCACACGCAAACTACGAATTTGGATGTTCAAGATTATTTATAATTATGGCTGAGAAATTTTACGCTTTTTATGTGTTAAGTTGATAATTTATGTATATTAAGCGCTGGTTATTGGTATTTGAAAACTTTCAGATGCGTCTGAAAGAATTTCAATCAATGCACCTTCAGATAATATATATTACAGCTACGATATACACATGAATACATGCTCTAAAATGGTTAAAGCTCATGTCAATCGCTCTGTGAAAAACAAATAATATTCTCTTTGATCCAGTTCTTAAGTTCTATTCGATTTTGATCGAAATACGATTGAAAAGGAATCCCACTACAGACCTAGCCCTGTACTATCTGATAGATAGATGGATCTCCTTCCGAAATGAGAGAAGCCTTGTGGGTGTTTCAAGTCACCTCCACTGATTTTTCGAAGTTATATGTACTTAACTACTTACTTAATCATGTATAAAATCGTGGTAAAACCTTATAATGTTTGAGAGTTCTGTAAAACAATTCTAAAAGAGATGCAAATTATTTTACCCGCATTTATTTAGCCGTCTTTCACACCGGGAGAAGACCTTTGGCCAGCAGAGGGACAGTAGCCTTAAGCTTAGTAACATGTCTGTTATATGGCAACTAACTCTCTATTCCATGGAACTGCATTGAAATGACTAAACGTAGGTGTATTTTTGACACCTCTACATGTACCTTCGGGTATATCAGACGTGATGCTACAATGCATACATACATAACATGATCAACATGAATATACAAACAGAATTCAAATCAAAGACAGCCTTTCAGGGAGAAAGATATTGCAGTCTCTACTTTCATAGTCTATTCTCTATTATACAAGACTTAAAGTAAAGACATGACAAAATTCCCAACAGCCATACAAGCCAGCCCCCCTGCGTCCGTCGCTGTGATAAACAGTTATATGTTATCTGATATACGCACGCGAGCATTATTTATTACAATTTTACATATTAATGTTGATAAGCGTTCAGGATTGGTCGGGTTGACTTGAAAGATAAAGAAAAGGTTCTGTATAGGTATAATTTGAGGCATTTTGTGAAATAATTAGAACGATCAGGGAACATAATGTTTGATTTTAAGAAGTACCGAATTCTACTAATGTTATAAATGCGAAAGTTTGTAAGAATAGTTGTATGTTCGTTCCTCTTTCGCGATAAATACTAAAAGTATTTTGATCAAATCTTATACTCAGATAGTTTATAATTGGTAGCAGCACATAGTATACTTTTGATCAGCAACTAGTAATCAACATTGAGGTAGGAGTATTATCAATTTTTAATTTATGATGCCAAAAAATAGAGCGTCGCTTTACATATAAAATAAAAAAAAATCAAAATTAGAGAATTAAATAATTAATTAATTTGAATAAAATTAAATAATTATTTAATTCTCTCTTATTTTTACAAAAGTAACTAGTACTTAATCTTGCGTCTTTAAAAATCTCCTTTACAAGACAAGAAGCGTTACAAACAGACAGCTAGACAGACAATCTTTCATAAAACTAGTACAAATTTACCATCTTTTAACGCCGCAAAAGCACTCAAACTTCTTTCCATTTTTTCTCCATTACAAAATATGGGTACCTTGCACCTCCATTATACCAGAATCAGTAGTACCAGCAATTATGTATCATAATCTATACATAGCATGTAAAGCTATGGTGAGCCAGTCGAGCGACGCGGTTCAGTCGAGCGTCTCCAATATGGTGTCTGCAGTGAACCAGACTTATACAGAATATTACGATATAAATAGACTTATATTCAGAAACGAAAAGAAAATATTATCAGGCTGTATGTAACAACGGCCGTGGTTAAGCTACGCTTGCCGAGGTTATTCTGTGGATGGGTGACCATCTACATAGTTATACATATCGAGTTCTTCCGTGTTTCTGGAGGCACCTTAAATTATGGGTCTCGGCTGTCATTTTCGAAGATCTATGACAGTCGTTAGCAGTAGCCAGAAGCTTGAAAGTCTGACAGTCTTACCGAGGGGTATCGTGTTTATAACCTAGGCAACTGGAAGAGGTCTGATAGGTAGTCGCTCCATGTTACAAAGAACTAATGTTGTTGATAACGAAACAAGGTTATATTTTTATGTTTCTCTGCTTGCTCCGTCAGGTATAGCAAGTGCGATATAAACTCAGGATCATATTTCAAGCAGTTAAGTAATTCTACCATCTTCTTCTTAAAAACAGTTTAAAACCTTGAAAGTTTATAAAATTTAACAAAGGAACCCTAAAAATAAATAAGCTTTTTTTAATTAGCACGATAATATGATAATAATATTGTCCGTTTTAATGAAAAAACCGTCTACGTTGGACTTTTCGCCGACTCTTATCTTTGTACGATAAAAAAAACCGCTTCTGTTACGTCACTAGTGTAAAAATATCGATATCGTTATAATCTTTATTTATTCATTTATTAAATTGGTTATTTTAGTGTCTCTGTGGTCTGGAGTGTATGTACATACATACATAATATCACGCCTTTTCACATAGGGATAATAATGTCCTCCTAGCCGAAAGGCGGCTACGGCGGCTAAATGAAACTGCCTATCTGACCTCCACAACTCAGTTATCTGGGTATAACACGATACCCTTCGGTACGACTGGTTGTCAGACTTTCAAGTCTTCTGACTACTGTTAACGACTGTCAAAGATCTTTGACAATGACAGCCGGGACCCACAATTTAACGTACCTTCCGAAACACAAAGGAACTTGATATGTATAAGATGGTTACCCATCCACAGAACAACTGCGGCAAGCGTAGCTTAACCTCAGAGAAAGATGCGCGGCTGTTGTTAACTAAGCCTAACTGAGCTCCTCTTATAGTGTTTTCGAATATAGTCTGGAAATTATAAAATAATTAAGCCTAATCACCAGGTTAATGACTTAGATAGCGTATACGATTGCAGATCGCTGGTTCTCAGGTTCGAGTCTCGAGCCACACTGTCTATTCTTAAATTATAATTCAATATTGTCCCGGGGTTTGGTAACGGGTCCAGTATATAGCCAAAGACTCGCCCTCTATTACATGGAACTTACTATTTTATTAACGCCGAAACTTTGTATTAAAAATACAATAAAAATAAAGTATATTTTAAAATTATTTCCTGAATAAAAACTACAATATTCCAGAAGCAATTTCACTCTAGAAAAATACCCATAAAACAACTTGACCTTTTAGAAAGATAGAAATCATTCTACCCCATTCACTTTAATACTAAAAATGAATTACCTACATAGAAACTTCAAGCTATTTTACAGACACAGTATAAGCACTATTATTTAACAAAAAAACAACGACTACTAAATGCCATTACCCTTAGAAATTCCCATTATCGTAGTAAAAGCAGAAAGGCGTAACTGCATTTCCAAAATTAGCATTTTTTTCTTTGCACATAAGGTCGATATTTGTATGTTTGTATGCTCATGGGGTATTTTTTTCTTGTTAATTAAAGTGAAGATTTTAATAGTCGATGGCAATACGCTTATTTGTTAGAAAAGCATAGACCGTGGTTGTCTGGGCGCGGGAGAAAGCAGGGATTGAAAACCTTTGAGAAAAAAAACTTATATTTTTTTTTATTCAGACTATAGATAGTTCTACAACAGCTGCACAGTTCGACCTCCAAGGTTAGGCTAAGTTTGGTCAGTGGATGGATGACCAGTATGACCACATTAAATATACGGAGTTCCTCCGAATTTCGGATGTCACGTTAAATTGTGGGTCCCGGCTGTCATTTTCAAAGACAGCCGGTACTCAGCGTGGTGGACTCTAGACCTCCTTTATTTCAGGAGGAGACTCTTGCCTTTCAGTGGGAGAGTAAAATTTGATAATTTATTGCCATTTTGTTTGAGTTATATTATTATGTCAAATTGTATAGAAGATGATTAGTTCCTAAATCGTTCACAAGAGGCGCTGTAGGCACACTTTAAAAATCAAAGCAACGTTTTGATATTTTTTGCAATTTTCAGTTTAGTTTATTAAAATTATAACTTTGACATTTTATTGTGTACAGACAAATGGTCGTAATGACAAAGATACTTAAAATTAACCGGTGATAGTAAAACTAGTTGTTAAAAACATAACGTGTATTCTGCCTACCCACTTCGCAATCAGGCTTCATATCATGTCTATCCCAAATCAATCAACATACCATCCAACATTTCAACAAAAAAAACGCAATCACTAAATTAAATAGCAAACAAATTGCAATGACAAAAACAAAACATTTGTCGCGAAAACAACAGTAAAATCACGTTAAGATCAACAAAAAACATTTCATAAAAACTGTAAACACAATTATTACCGTATGACGTAACAGACCAGTAAAAACAAGCATTGGTCTGTCAAAATAAAAAAGTGTGTAACTAAAAAATACAAAGTTAGGCGCCCCTGGTATGAAAAAGCGGCGTCGCGGAATGAAAATTACATATCGCCGATGTGAAAAAGTACGTTTGAAAAAGTGCAGTTAACGTATTCTTTGTGATAAGCGAGACACGCGAACGTTGCGTCTCGTTAGTATTGTGTGGATATGATTTGTTTGTTTGTTAGTTTAGTCGATAAATTAAGTGATAGTATATTAAAAAAAAGGAGTTTAAGATTAGAGTGACAGATTTATTTTGGAACTAAGTAGGTTTCAGACCGCGAATTCATCTGAATTTTAACCCATAAAATTATTTTTGGGGCTATGACAGACACATTTCAGAGAGCGATTTAATACGAATGTGGTTTGAAAAATATAGTAGAAATAAGTACCTTCTGGTCACGATTAGTCGACTGTTGAATACAGACGACTCTCTGGTAAAATACGAACTATTTTCTTTTACTAATTTTCAAAGGTAAATGCTCCCTCAATAATACCAATTTTAGAAAATCGTGTTTTTGTTCTAACTCTTGCATGCTTAAACAGCCAAACAACAGAGACAGTTTATGTCTTCTTATATTATTATCCTTTTATATTATTTCTGTTAGTCACATCCACAGTAAACTTTCGTATATTTGCAAGAGCAGCTCCACGCTCAATGTATGTATCGGCATTTTTTTCATACATAAGCGATTTATTTAATATTATATTAATTATTTACGCTTCGCTGGTATCGCTCGCACGGTGCATTTACACCGCTATTCATTACCAGTGTACTTCATTTGAACGGATAACTTCACTATTTAGGTTCACTATAGGAATAAGTCTTTTCTATTAGCTAAGTAAAAACTAAATAATCCACGCGGCTTCGCTTGTTATTTAGGTAAATAAAGAAATAAGTGAGTAAATAGGCAGTCTGTGATTGAAACCGGGTTTTCTTCTTCCATAATAAAGTCCGTATCTATCTGTTTAAAGGTTTAGGTGTAAAATCTGGAAGCTGAAACACTCTGACGTTAATAAATATGAATATTACTTAATGTAGGTACCTACCTACCTATGATGGATGACGATAAAAAATATAAAAAAACCAATGAAAGGGGGTTTTTTGCCCACAAGAGTAATCTTATTTACCTATATAACTTTTAATTTGATTTGGTTTTGAAAGTTTGATTTGGTGCATTGAAAGCAAAGAATGTTTTACCAGAAAGTTTATGAAAAGTCATGATATTGAATTCGTCAACCTTTATGTTCAATTTATTGAGTCGTTTTTTAAATAACTCTGCATTAATTTAATAACCTTATATTGTTTATCGTTATGTTCGAAAACTTACTTACTGCGGTACTTCTTTGTGTACGAAAATTCATAGGTCCAGCCAGGGTCCAAAGTATCCATAGAGTCCAAAATGTTTAAAAAAACACTACATTTCTACATTCTATTCGAGGTAAAAGTACCTACGTAATCAGAAATAAAAAAAATAAGAATACCTGTATTCTTATTTTTTTTATTTCTGATTACGTAGGTACTTTTACCTCGAATAGAATGACCTTCTAAGTAATCCTGTCAATTAGTTTCGAATTAACTATAATCTCGCCGCGCCATCTGTGATCTAAAATTAGTACGACCAAGTATGTAACGTCACTACCGCAATGCTTTCGACTTTTGATGACGGCCGTAGGGACTTTCACTGTAAGAAGTATGTATGCTTTTCCCTAGATGGCGTTGTAAGATTGGTACTATCAGTACAGTAAACGCTTCCTTTATAAATCGCTAGATGGCAGTGTCATACATGTACTCTGCAAGGATTGTGAAAATGCAGTATATGTTTTAGTTATTGTAATATTTTATAGAGGGCAGTCTAATAAAAAATAATTTAAGTTTCAACAAAAAAAATACTTCTAACTACGTATGATTTCTTTTGTACATTCTCGAGCAGAAGATCTCAAAAAATAGTGTGTAGGGCAACCGGTTTGGTATTCATTATAAAGTTTTGAATTACTATATCATCGTAATCAGCAGCTTCGCGGGAAAACTAAGTAGGTTACTGCAATCGAAATCGAATTCTGTCTATTTCATAATAAAAATATTATATGAATTAAACGTCTTTTTGCCACTAATGAAAAGCTATGTTTACTTTATCTAATACCATCTTATAAATCATCTGGAATACTTACTACTCTGGCCAATGACGATGATTGAAGAAGTAAGTAAATATTATTTTTACTATACTACAGTATATTATTAAGAAGACGACTATTAATCCGTATCATATTTGTCTGTTTTTATCAGTATTAAAAAATTAAAATATTTTATGAAATCACGCCTTTTCCCATAAGGAGACCAAAGAACGCCACTTACAATATTTTCATTTAAATTTTTGTTGATTCGTACTTAGAAATATTATTTGATGAAAATATACAATTATTTATTTTATGCAATTTTGGCAGACTATCCATATTCGTTAGATTTTTTGTGACATATCTTTTTAAGATTATATTTTTTCCTTAAATATCAGAATATTAATTCAATAACTTTTGCATTTAGATGGACTATGAATACGATTATCATACAAATCTAATCAGAAAATAATTCTAATAAGATGGTGTTAGTATTTCTATTCATTACTAGGTGGCAGTACGGGCGCGTCCTTTAGAAAATTTTAATTCCAAAAAGCTTAAAAGGCAACAAATAATCTTATAAAAACAGGTTTTTAGTGATGGTATGAATGATATGATTTTTATTGAGCTCACATAAGACAATTATTATGAGGAGTGTGTTCTTTTGAACCATTATATTATTATTATTATGAATCTGTCATTGTAAGATATGAGAGAGTTTTATTATATTTAAATACAATGTATAATTACTTTACATTTTTGAGTAATTTGAGTTATCTTCTCTAAGTTTCGATACTACAGGTTAAAGGGTATATAAAGAAAAACGCACGTATGAATCATCCTTTTTATTTTTTAAAATAATTATAGCTAACCGTTTCGGCAATAATAGTCACTATCTCAATTTAATGACACAGTAAGCATTTTCCGTTGTTAAAATAATATTTTTTCAATAAAATTAATGGGTTAATTAAATTTGTTCAATAAAATGTAATAACTAAAAAAATATTGCTTAACATAACAATTCTAAACTATAAATTACATAGCAGTTCTTATTTTGACTAAATATCGAGTACAAAAAAAAATAATAACTTTTATAAAAAATATAATATTTAATAAACACATCGATTAAATCTAAAATAATTACTTAAAAACATGGCATCGTTTTATATTAATAAATTTTAATAATTATTAAACTTAAAATTACAGGGTACAACTCTATACATGAGAAATAAAGATAAAAAATAAAAATAATTAAAAAATTAAAAACAAACTTCTCTGTCGTGAACACGTGTTACTTGAGAGATTTAATAAGAAATATTCAACATGTATGTTTATTCTCCTAAACATCGATTAGGTACAATAATATCGTCACATCACATTCCTAAATATTTACAATTTCGTATTAATTTTTACGTTTTTTTTTGTTTAAATACAGCATGCCAAACACGAATTTTGACTTCTACCTAATCCGTAAAATTTTTATTCTAAACGTCTAAACATTTGAATTTTACAATTTTTTACGCCGAAAGGTACAATAATTTTTTGATTTTTACACGTTTCCATAATATTTTTACATAACATTATCCAAATGTTTTCATTTCCAAAAATGTATAACATACATTCAATGTTGTTTCATCACGACATCGGTTTTAGGATAAAAAATAGTTGATAAGACTAGAATTACACCAATTGGGTAGATTTTTTTGCGATAAAACAGAGTAATGTTAACAATAACAAAACATAGCAACAACGCAAATGCCCTATGTGACATTACAGAGGCTAGGCAATACGATAAAGTAGACAAAAACTAACACGCTGTCAGCTGTTTTTGAAAATGCCAAATATACCCAAAACCTAATTACCAAAATCCCCATTTTTTATCATCAATAAATTAATTTTGAATTTTTTGAACCCCTTTTTGTATTTTTATCGGATAAAAAAATGTATATTATTTTTGTAAAATGACAAAAGATTCTTGCAGATGATTATTATTTTTTTTATTATTCTAAAATGTATTATTATTTTTGTAGAATGGATACGACGCACAGACGGGATGTAATAGTTCCCGGTAAAAACACCAATAATAAATTCCATTATCTATGACATTTAAGTACGTTTAAGTACACAGATACGTTTTTTTGTATTTATTTGTTTTTTTTATTCGTTGTTTACTACGACATAACACAAATTGAACAATTTTACAATTGTTTAATTTATGTTACTTTCAAACCATTTGTAAACAAAACTGTTTACATATTATTTACAAATGGTTATTGAACATTACATTACATTAATTATGCTAACTTACGATACATTAAGATATACGACTACTATGTGAGTTAAATTGAAAACCTGGCTATCTTGACTACACTTAATTATACTGCGATAAATGTTGTATATTTAGCTAAATATATTGTAAAACAAGCTGAATTACAAATTACAAAAGTGAACAAGCGACAAATGAAAACTTGAACAGACAATTAGGATGTTTACTTTAAAATCAACAGCAATTCATTAATTAAAAACTTAACAATTAGAAAAAAATATTAACAACTGCTTTTCTGAATTTTTATCGAGACATTTTATGAGGGCTTTTTTTGTACCGAAAATACAAAGGTGCAGATGTTAATATTTTTTAATGATAACTTTTAAATAAAAAATGTAATGTAATCGCACGATTTGAGTTCGCGATTTCGATGTGACATGTTTAGAACTGTAAGGTACTTATATAATTGTTTTCATTGCCCGACAATAAAACAATATTTCGATCAATTTCTTCGAACATTTAACGACGATTATAAAGAACGTTCGTCAACGAATTGTTCTATTAACAAAACAATCGAACAACACAATAATGTAACTTTAATATTAATTAATAATAGCCAATTAAACTACAACATTGTATTACGTCGTATCCATCTATTCAAACTGACAGCGCGTCTTAAAATTGAGATTCATGCGAACTATTTTCCGCATGTGAAATGACATCAACTGAACCCAGTACTATTGATACTAAAATAAGTCAAGACATATGACACGTGCGAACACGTGCAATATATTTTGACCCTCCGTCGGCGATCCAGTACATCGCCTTTACCGTTAATTAGGCTTTATATTAAATGTACACAGCTTAACTACGGAATTTTTTCGTCATAAAATAAACGTAGAAAAACATCTTTTTCATTTTCCTTTTTAACATCAAAAATTTCTCCTTCGAAAACTTAAAAATAACCTCTGACAACTCGCAGACACGATCTGTTATAACTATTCCATTTTCGATGATCACAGAAAATACGTTTCGTTCATATTGTTGCGCGGCGAACGATCCTAAACACTATTTTTCATTTTTATTTTTGTTTTCTTAATCAAAAATTCTTATAATTAAATTTCACCATCTCGAAAATACAACTTGAATATGTTTTTTTACAATTATTTTTTACAATAAGTAACGCCGCGCAATAATACAAACCACGATGCGTCATGAACACTTTCTTGGAAACGTAACTTTTGATCTAAAAATCTAATGTTAGGATTCACGATCCGTGCTTTTTATTTTTTTGTACAACTCGACTCCCTCGAGTTCAGTTCCCTAACATGATGGTTTATTAATTATAACTTTAAAAATACCAAACGTTCATAAATTTTTCCTTCTACTAAGACCTAAATTTAAAACAATACCATTTATACAATATTCATAGGAACTTCTTTTGTTGTTATATTAATTTATTTATATATTAAATTTATGAGGACATTTTTACATAAATAGCGATCCGTTCACTTTGAATTTTATTGCGATTATCATATTTTTGGTTTATTATCAGTCAAAATAGTATTTTTTCTCGTCCAATGTGTAAATTTTTGCTCACGTTTCCTAGAAAACATATACGGTATCGGGTAACCTTCGCGTCTCGGTGTTACTTGCCTGTCCGCACCAAATTATACAATAAACATTCGCCGAAAAGTTGTGTATTTGAGAAATTAAGAAATAACGATAAATCAATATTCAATCATAACTCTTCCTTCCTGAAATTAAAATCACGACACGGAAATAAAAAATGATTTTTTGGGCTATTGCATTGATTTTGTGTATCTATGTACATTGATACATCGAGACAGTAAGTTCACATTGTGATGTGGTGTAAATTACTGCACGAATATACCAATATTAATTCAAGAATGAAATTATTACGTACATTAAAATCAGCTTATTTTTACCTTACCTATGTTACGATTATACGTATAATACAACTTATATGAACGAAATAAATAATATTGTATTCATTCGGTTCACATAACTTGCCACTTAATATAATACATGTTGATAATATTAAAAAGAATTAATATTCGGCAACACTTGACATTCTCTTAATTTGTTATTGCAAGAAATCCCTCAATATTTGTGAAATGTTAAAATCTGGGAGATAATTTGCAATTGTGAACTATAAATCTATTGCGGCAACTGTATGCGTTTTGTTTTAATGATTGTTATAATTGCTGAGTGCAATTATTTATCATTATGAAAATATTTCTGGGCTATTGCTGTTACGTTATGTTTGTTAGAGAACTAAAAATTAAAATGTAATTACTTGGGCTGTATTAACATCCGTGGTGAAAAGAATGTCTTGTGTTTGTGTTTGTCTATTCAAGGTATCGTCGAACTTCAGATGGTTTATTTATTTATTTATTCTCGACGTTGTCCAATTAGTTATTTATTTGTCTCGTTGACTGTAAGTTCAGTGAAAAATCGCTATTTTTATTTATCAATTACAAATCCGTAATTTATTTACATACAAAAAGATAAGTAACGGCAGTCTTCTGAAAAAATAATCAATAATTTTTCTTTTTTTCCATTTAAATATATACAACTATACAAATCATTGTGTAAATAAGTAAGTATTTTCCGTTAAAATAATCGTATAATGATAAAATAAAATGTATTTTTTTAAGTTACAAAACAAAAGCATCAACATTTACGTAAAGTGCTACGGTATTTACATATTTATTATCTAATATGGCATTTAAAATAAAATACGCCAAGAAATAAAAGAAAATTTCGAAATGAAAATAAAAAGTAAAAATAAAATTCAATTTTTTCTGTTAAATAGAATTATTTTGTGCGTTCAAAACGTGACTAGCATAAGACGTGTTATTGCGTGAAAAGATTAATAAAAATAATTATTAAAATGTAATAATTAATTAATAATAATATCCTATGGAAACATAATGCAACTAATATATTGCAATTAACCGTCGCTAAATGCGATTATAACGTGCTTAAACCTGTTTGGCACATCCAAAAGTTTGTACTAAGCTAAGAAATTCACTGCTCTGTGGTAAAGCTAATAAAAATAAATATATATATCTAATAATAATAATAAAAACACTCAATAATAAACAAACAAATGATAGAAGATTGCACTGTTATATTATTTGTCGTATCTCTACATCTAAACTTGTTCGGGCGAGTTTTTGTTCCATTTTGTTCGTTCATTCAACTATTTTTAGGTACTTTTTTATATATTTACAGTAAAATTTGTTTCCGCTAAAAGTTTCCCCTATTTACAACAGTTAGTTCTATCTAAATTAATGTTAATTTTATTTTTTAATAATTGTATACTTTTTTCGCCGGCTAAAATTAAACATAAAAACGTTTTAGAGTCCAAAACTAACTCGAAAAAATAACATTATAACGAATTACCAATCGGAGGCGATTTCGTTCGTTCCGGCCAAAAGACAGTTTTTTTTTCATCCAAAAAATACAAAATGTTACCTTTTTATAATTTTTACTAATATTACGAGCTAAAATTACATCTATTGCGTCGAAATCGCATCGGATTAGTAATAGCTGAATTTTCATGGCTGAGGGTTTTGCTGGAGGTGGACAGCTTGTTGGGCCGCTTGCTGGGCAGCTTGTGCGGCCTGTGCGGCCTGCGCGGCCTGCTGCATGTGCTGCTGCTGGACGGCCTGTTGGGCCGCCTGCTGGGCCGCTTGCTGGGCCGCCTGTTGTGCGGCCTGCGCGGCCTGTTGGGCGACCTGCTGGGCTGCCTGCTGGGCCGCTTGTTGGGCCGCAGCCTGCTGTGCAGCCACCGCCTGCTGCGCCGCTTGCTGTGCCGCTTGCTGCGCCGCCTGCTGTACCGGCGACGGCAGATTGAATCCCAGCATTCTAGGGTCATGCAACCTCAAAGCTTGTTCCAACCTCTGCTCCTGAGCGATTCTGAACGCTTCTACCAATTCCGGTGAAATTTGTCCGTTGCCATCGTTTGGTGGCTGTGGAGGGAAGCCTCCGTTGTGTCTTAAAGGACTCGCGGCCTCGTTGCCATGGGCAGCGGCAGCTTGAGATACGGCCAATCGTAGGGCCTCGGCCTGACTTCGGAGTAGCGCTTCGGCCTGTTGGATTCGTAATGCAGCTTCAGAAGGCGCGGGTGGTGTTTCCGCAGGGGGCTGAGCCGGTGGGGGCTCCCTCGCCAGTTGTTGTCTCATCGCTGATACGAGGTTAGCGGCCGCTACTTGCACAGCGCTCGCTCCTTCCCCGGGTTGGGCCATCATGTTCGCCGCAGCGGCCGCGATCGCTGCGACTCTCTCGTCACCGTACGCCTGGTGGCCATTGTTGGCTGATCTTAGAAGATCTGTGAGCTTGTTGACTGCCGCACCGGCTTCGGAGCCGGCGGAGGAGGAAAGGCGTCCGTTTGATGAGGAGTCGGAGTGTGCAGGTGAGGGTGGCGCGAGGTTCAGAAGGCCGGAGCCGCCGGCCGAGGCCGACACGGCGGCGATGAGGTCACGCTCTCGTCTTTCGGCTGCCGCTCGAGACAGTACATATTGTGCAGCGAACTGATGCTTCGGTTCCATTCTCATGTGCTCCATGTGGGAGAGAAGGCCTGTAATTTTAGGAAACGTATTGACTTATTCATTTTTATAAAACCACTCTACAAAAAGTACTAATTGAATTGCGAATATTAGTATAAAGGAAATATATTTTTTGTAAGAAGATATTCTGCTTTTTTGTACGCCAATGACTTTATAAACTAAAGTTAAATTTACTAACCACTTTCATGCGTAAACACGGCCTGGCAAACGGAACACGGCCACATTCTCAGGCCGCTGGTGAGCTGCGTCTCCGGGTGGCATGCCAGGTGCTTCCTCAGCGAGCCTTCGTTGACGTAGTGCTTGCCGCACACCGGACAGGGATGGTTCGCCGTCCGTCGCTTCGCTATGTAAGGATCAACAGGTTTAGCTTGCGCCGGGTATGGTGACGTAGCCGGAGGGCCTAGTCACCGGGAGTGGGTAGGTTAGTGGGTTAGAGGGGGGGAAAAAGAAAAAAATTACCAGGTTAGTTCCCTTGTTAGTACAGAAATTCGTGATGACAGTGTTTTGTTGATTAAATTTTGATGTGTTTTCTTCAAATATTGGGGATGTAATTGTTTCTGGAACATTCTTGATAAGGATTCAAAATTTCAACAATAAAACACCGCCATCCACTTAAAATTACATTCTAAATCAAGATAATGACAACAAAATGGATCTCAAATCAATATGTAAACATAAAATCAAAACAGAGAGCAATTAACGCAACACTGGATGCCAACGAAACGACAATAGAAAGAGGGAAAATGTTGCCATTAGATACATAAACAAAACATGTTATCATAATACAGGAGGAACGCCATCCGAAGAATCCGTAGTTCCAGCAATAAATGTTTAGAAAACAGACTACCCTCAGAATGATAGTAAAACAATAACATCAAGTCCCCCGGACCGCATTCACTCCTTATTTATTAAGTTAACGTTTAAGATTTATGGAAACGATACGTTTTTGTGTATTACCGTTGATTTTGAAACCAACACCCCTTATGGCTTTGTGCCAGCTGGAAGCTTTTAGTGTTTTTATGTTGGATAAGTTCATTTGATGGTTTAAATGACTGGCCTACAAACTTCCAGTGACATACTTACTTGCTAATAAATCTCTTCTATTAAAACGTATTACGTAAGTTTAGTATCAATTTATTTTTATAAGAAAATGGTTGGAATAAATTTAATGACCATTACTTATTAGTTCAAGAATAATTTGAAATATACGTTACAAATAGAAGAGACGACTTAATTCTAATTAAAAATTAAGCCCAACGAAATTTGAAAAAAGAATGTCAATGGCGTTCCGTTTTCAAAATGTAACGGAACGCCGTACATCGACGTTCTAATTTCGAAGTTGAAAAAAGGAATTCTGTCGAAGTTCTTTTTTCAATATGACCAATCCTGACGAAGAAAGAATAAATCCGATGGTCTTCGGGAAACTTACTCGCGACACCGGATGCGTTTGGGTCCTTGTGTGTGTTCTTCATGTGCTCTACGAGTGCTTCGCCACCGAATACGACTTTGTGGCATATTGGGCAGGGGGTAGCTGTCGCACCACCTATCATAAGTGCCGCGTGTTGCTGCAAAACACCAAGGTGCAGCTGAAGCTCCTGTTCCACCGGACGGTGGCGATGCGGGCATAGCAGTTGAAAGATTAGGACACATTCAAAATAACACACATAATAAAATAAAACATACGGTCGAGAGGGAATTTTGAACATAATATCAGCCAAAAGTTTTCAAATTTTGTTTCCTTGCAAATTATTTTTAAGTGCCGAAATGTTGGTGTACAATTTTGAAAATTAATGATAAAATGCGAAAATAAAAATAAGTTAACAAATGAAATACATTTTTTTGAATAATAAAAATAAAAAATGATAGAAATGTTTTCATAACAATACAATTTTTAACGACTAGAAGTAATTTAATCTAGTCATTATTTGGGATATCAATAGCAATATAATTAAGACAGTAATTTCAAAAATTTTTAGAGATCAAAAATAGCAATTAGTAATTTCAGAATTTTAATTTCAAATGATTAATAAACTAGTTTAAAATCCGGAAACACATTTTTTAGACAACGACAACATTATTTCTAACGAAATATGTGATTCATAATTTTGAAAACTTATTGCTTACTTTGTAATAGCTGTTTACAATAAATCTGTTTGCACAATACACAGATTCTCAGTTTCCGACTTTTAAACCAAAAATCAAAAATATCTCAGGAATTCAGGTTTTTAATCACAGTTTAGATACCAACCTTTGCTGTGTGAGTTCGCAGGCTGCTCTCAGTCGCGAAGCCCTTCCCACAGATGTTGCAATGGAAGGGTCTGTTCTTGGCCCTTTCCACCTGAGCATCATGGTTGCGGAGGTGCTGCTGAAGGTTCGAGAGCTGAATGAAGGCTCTACCACAGTCTGGTAAGTGGCATTTGTATGGACGTTCTCCTGTTGACAAAGATACACTTTTAATTATGGTATCAGTGTTAAATTTAGTAATTTTTAGCCTGTGTCGAGAGTGTATGAAATCTTAGTTATATATATATGATTACGGTAGCATTTTTATGATGATTAAAAGAAAAATTACGAGTCAAGGCATAGATTATTTAGTGTCCTAAAATAGGCTACAGATTACTCCAAACTGTTTTGTTACGGATTGTGTTTAAAACTATAAATTTTCGGAAAATGATCCATATAGATTTAATTTCTTATTAATAAGAGATCTCAATAATCGCACATTCTAAAATCAGTACTTAAGTCGATCTAAGAAAACAGTATTTAAGACCCAATAATGATACTTCTGTCCCATACCATACAGACTAATAGATACCGGGCCGTTGATGTAATACTTTCATAGTTAATTACAGTAATCAGAGAATGGCCAGTAGGAGCAACTCAATACATTTGACCCTAATAAAGATCATTTTTAAGATCAAACGCAAAAGATCCACAGCATCCATTACAAAACAAAATTAGAACAATCCACGTTCGAAAATCGAACACTAACGGTAATCTTACACAACGGAACCGCAAACCAGTTCGAAATTCGAAACATGCCGAGTTTAGCCGAAAAATCACGACCGCGACCTAACCCAACGCGAAAGAAACCGAATGTGGCGTTCCATTTTTAAAATAAGACCATAATAAAACGAACGCATACTTTTAGCCTGTACTGCAAGCAAATGCATAGGTCGTTGAACGCACACACACAGGCACACGCGTTACACACAGACGCGTATCTTCGTGGTCCTGGCTTTGTTTGTGTTAGTGAATTTTGCATGTCTGGGAAGAATGCGTGCATATTATACGCACAGGGTACTAAGATTATTGTAGAATTATTTCCTAGATGCGACTAGATATGTATGTGTATCTATGTAAGGTAACGGTCCGATCGCCATATTTTATTGGTTGTAAATTTTATAAGTACGTTTGGTTTATTAGTTCGCTGATAAAAGTGGTTTAAATATCGACTTGAAGGTTTGATGGTAGATTTTAGTGGTGATTGTGGTATGTCCTTGTGTATTATAAATTTGAATATATATAATTATTACGAATAGAAATAAGGAGTGGAGAATCATTAAATTTTGCTGTAAAACTATTTTAATGACTACAAATACTAGTACCAAATCTGTATCCGTTGAGCTAAGCCAACCAATTTTTCCCCGAAATATAAAAGTAAAAATTTAACACTTAATAATACAACGATTTTTTTGCTATTTTTCCCTCAATTTCATACAAAAATAACACAATTACAATTACATGTAAAATACGGAAAAAATATTTTTTTGTTCTAAAGGAGCGGTTCTAATGAGACAGTGATTACAAGCTGTAGTAATCACAAATCGGTAATCAACGATTTGTATCGTTACGGGTAAGTGATTGGTGATTACATAGTAAGCAGTTATGTGGAAGTGAAGTGATTAGAAATTCAATAGATCAAATTCCTTTTGTATTTAAGTTTTGAATAGATGTCCAACACTGTGTAAGAAATAATGGAAACATGATTTAAAATTTGATATTTTGTTAAATTATAAAAATTTTGTCGAACATTTTTTATTATATCATTCTTTGTTTCATGTTTAAAAAAGCAAACACGATCTTTATTTTTGTTTAATAATTTTTAAAGATTTTTTCGATCTTCTGTTCATTCAAAAAATCCTAGGTTTGAAGTAACTAATAGTAATCTAATTATAGACGTAATAAAATCCTCTTATAGAAAAATAACTCTTATTCTAGTATATTTTCTTCTATCCATACTAAATTACAATTTAATCTATTATCTATAAAACACTATCCATGAACAATATAACATTGTTTTATAGTCCGTCATCTGTTTAATGATACCCACTTAAAGTTTATAGACATTTTTAAATTAATTGGTTTTCATAGTAAATTACATGATCATAATATGATCAATTATACTTTTATATGTCAATATTGTAATAAAAAAGTCTACTGTTTCAATAACAATAAAAAAACATTTACATTTCAAATTAAAAAGTAAAAGATTTCAAACTTCATTAAAGGACAGATTTTTAAAAAATGTATAACAATAAAAAACAGAAATTAATTTACAAATATTTTTAAATTTTTTGTTTTACTTGATATCGATAACCCGACATTATCACTGATTATGAAAATAGCAACATAACCTTATTGTAAGAAAACATTGAACTTTCACAAACCCTTCATAAAATATATACTTTAAAGCAAAAACCCATCAAACCAAACTATCACAACAATCTCCATAAACAATTCCAATCAAAAGGCATCAATAAAATTTCCCAACAACGCATAGACAAAAAAAAAACAAACGTACCATAGATTAATCTTGTCTATGGTCAATATGTCTTCCGGGTTCGCCGTTCCTTATACTATTGTAGCAAAGCAGCCATTTTTCGATATACACAACTTACACAACCTACGCGCGAACCGACCAGTTTAACCAGACCTCTCTTGAGTCTAATATTTTCTGTTTCCAGTTCAAGTTTTGGGCGAGAGGCGAGGAGCTACGGGTCTTGTTATATTGGTAGTGAACAGTATAGCTATTTTTGCTATTTCACTATGAATAAGAAGGGAAAGGCGCTTACCTTAGCACAGTTCGGCCGATGTACGATGGTTAAAAGGATGATATCTTTTAGATCGCCTACGGATTTATAGTTTTAACTCGGATTATTATTTCAGTTACAATTTTTAGATTTTGATATTTAAAATTTTATTATTGTAGTATCTAGTCTAGATATAGTTTTCATATACCGATATTGATCACTAATACGTCAAAAAGTGTATTATAGAAATATTTCATTTTTAAGCCATGTCAAAGGCTATTCGGCGGCTTGAACAACTTTGACACTATGTTGACCACTAACCATACAATAGATAGATAGTAATATAGCTTTTCGTTATTAATAAAATCTCTTCCAGTTATTTCTATTAAGTTATAGTCTTCCGTAACTTACATAGATACTATTAGATACACATACCTATCTAGTCGCATCTAGGAAATAATTCTACAACAGTCTAGTTCCATGTTCAAACTAATTCAAAGACAATCCGATCCGTTCTAAATTCAAATTTCAAAAAACGATTCGTACAAACCGTTGGTTTGTTCGTTATTGCTCTACTAAGTGCTATTTGCTGTCGAAATAGCCTTTAAATATCGACAAAATACATCAACTGAATTAACATAGCTACAAATCCTAATTAGCTACCTAAAAACATTTGAAAGCTAGATAGTTGGAATCCAGGCCTTTAACAAAGACCTAGCCTAGGTACTGAAACCTACGCGTTCGATTTCCATACAAAAGTACTTCAAGGCACCTTTGACTCGAATGCGTAGGCATAAAACATTCTTATGTAGACAGTTGGCAGCGGGTTTTGTTCCTGGGTCGGGAGTTTTTGAGATACGACGTAGTATTTGATTTACCGTCTTGTTTGAAAATTTGTGGCTCGACTTAGTGCAATATAAATCTAAAATCAATAGAAAACGCATTTCTAAATACAATTCAAACTGCAAGATTAAAAAATAGAATGTAAAATAAATGTATGCTTAAAAAGTTAAGAAGGTGAATCCCCGAAAAGTATCATAGACAAATATCTCGTTTTCACTTCACAAAGGCAAAGGAATTCAGTTGTACAACCAAGTTTTGCAACAAAATAATTACAGGTCTGTTAAAAACTTCGCAGACATTACAAAAAAGGTTTTTATACCTTTTATGAGTTAAAAAATGTAATCTCAAATAATGATTAAGATCTACTCGTGTCTTTGGAACGTGACTTGAGTGAATTTAATTTAATTTGACTTAAAAATAACTTTTACGTAAAAGATTAAAAATGTCGAGACTGATTAAAAAGTTTTTTCAACGCTCAATTTTTTTGTCGTCTAAATGTTTTAAAATGTAACAGATTAAAAAGTTTTTGTCTACATTACTTTTGCATCCCTTTTCAGTGTTGCCAACTCTACGTCTTTTTACGTAGATCTACGTATTTTGAGCCTTCCACGCAAACCTACGAACTTTAGTCCCAGAATCTACGTATTTTCTATCAAAATTATTCAATTGCAAAATAACATATCCCGTTATTAGACTGAATGGGCATTATTTTTGTTACTTTCGTAAAAAAAAGTTAATAAACGTTCCGTTTTATACTAGCGCATACTCGCCTCGCCTCGCCACTCAACTTATTATTACGCCATTCATTTTAAAAACAGTGTCAGTCATCAGTCAATTCAAAAGAACTGAGACTCATGTGACTGTGTAAAACGAAACGTCTTGGCGTCTTCTGTCGTCTGAAAATGATAATAAAAATTGAATAATTTAAATAAATCGATGACCCTGAAAGTAGCGAACTTTTTTAAGTTATCTGTAAGTGGTGGTTTCACATGTAGAATGTAGATATTGTAAAAACTAACCGGCTACTGGAATATTTATTTATTTATTATTATTTTTGTTCACGGAGATATCTCTCTAACCAGTTTTATCTATCTGCTGTCTGTCTGCAACTTTTAGGGTCTTATGAATTGTCGTTTTATTCACTTTTACCTACCCTACTGTCTTAATTTCAATTAAAAAAAAAAGTACGTAGATCTACGTATTTCTCATATGGAAATTTTACTATTTCTACGTAATTTTCTAATCTGGCCTACGCCTTTTTCAAAATCCAAGTTGGCAACACTGTCCCTTTTATTAATGCGTTGAGAGAGGGAGATAGCGTATAGATAATATCGCAGGGTTTGTGTTAAAGGGCAATATGTTTATTACAATTTGAACGTATTAAGTTAAGCGAGAAGTATTTTACAACCTACTACAAGTTACAATGTGTGAATTCTATGAATTTAATACACGTACTCATTAATAAGATTAATTATATATTTCTAGTAGTAATTCCTTAGAAGATATTGAGACAAGGTGTATGTGAATGAAGTAAATTAAGTATGTGCGAATCAGTTTGAGTAGATTGTACGTCTTCTGGTCTCCGCCTACCCATATGGTAAGAAAGCGTGATTTTATGTATATGTGAATGATATAATGAGTATATTAATAGTTTTCGTTAACACACAGTTTACTAACCCCCGATATCTGAGGTACATTGAGCGGTAGTTTATGTATTCAATAGCGTTTAAACTCATTTAAAAAAAAATGCTAGTGATTACATAAACTGCCGCTAAATGTACCTCAAAAACCGGGGATAAGTCATAACTTTATTATAACATATCAAGTATCTGTCATTTTAAACGCACACATACTCATTTTAATTCACACACACAACGAATACATTCATAGACAACGCATACAGATGCATTTGAACGTAAGTAACCATAGATACAGTTGTAGATTCGAAAATTAAAATTAAACATATCTCGTTGCGCGTCGATTTTAAAACGACGGCCGGAGCGCGTGCGCTGCACAATTTATTTTTGAATTTGGAACGCAGACTTCGCGCCGTTTTATACACCATCATGGCGGATTATTCGCGCGTTTTTGATTCAGTAACATTTTTTATTTATAAAAAAATGTGAAAAAATATTTTGATTAAAATTTTCAGTGTCTATCAAACTGCTGTTTTAGACTAGAGAACAAACTGCTAGGTAATAAAGTCGTATAAATGATTCCTAGCAAAATCACTAAAGTGCACACAATATATTATAGGCCTATGTCCAACGCATAATATGACATTCCCCAAAGATAAGTAAACAACTTCTGAATCTTAAATTCTAATAAGAATACGAATTTACATAGAACAGTCAGGAAAGACTAGCCAATAAAGCTCTATTAAAAAAAAACTTTCAGTAATTAAAAAAGAATACCACCAAATCAATTCTATTCCAGTAATTTAAAAAAAGAACATGGCAAACTCCAACTAGCTTCCATAATGAAAAACAAAACAAATGCCGATCTGTGATTAAAAAAAAACAAATCTGTCAAAAAATATTTTTAAATAACTGTCACAGAGTAAAATAACGTTATGAAATCCCATCTATAGATTAACTAGAGTTTGAAAAGCAACGGTTTTATACGCCATACGCCCACGTCTTGTCTAGACAACGGTCGCCTCGTTGCTGTTTTTGAAATACACTGACAATTCACAACGAATAAAACGTTAGTTTCTCTTTTTGGTATAGATTTATTAGTTTTATATAACGGTTTGATAATACTGTTATTTTATTGATAGCTTTTGATAAGTCCTGTATGACAAGATGTGAATAAAGCAAGGGAAGTTTATGGTGCTGGGTGGCGTTTTCTAGTCTCTGCCTATCCTCATGAGAAGAAGGCGTGATTTAATGTTTGTATGATAGCTTTTGATAGATGTAGCAATAGGTTTGCCCCGTATTACATGGGACTCACATTGTTAAGAGAGAATTGCGAGTAATTCATACACCTCTGCCTAAACCTACGGGTATAACAGGCGTGATGGTATGTCTGTATGATAGCTTTTCTAGATACTTAAAATAGTGTTATTTATAGGAAACTGAAGGAAAAATAACTAAATTATTGATGATTTTCAATGCATAGAGTTCAAAATAAAAACAATATCTTTGAATCAAACTAGATTCTCTGTTGTCTTATTAGAAGAGCATTCCAATTAAAAATCGATTAAATGCTTGTTGGAAATAATGTATTGCACATTGCTGTTGAGTTTTGAGATAGTAAAACAGTTTCACGCTTTTAAAACAATTTTAAAAATACTAACGGCTAGTTTCACAGGTTACGGATAAGTGTTGAATAACCGAATCGGTAGATAAACTACTTGAAACTGTATGAAAACAGCTGACAATCAGTTTAAGAAACGGAATTTCAGTTAACCCATACTAACTCCGAAATTATGAAAGCACCGGTTTTAAGACTATCCTTCCATGCCCTTATAACTATTACTTATCCATAAGATAAGTTATCTGAGGAGGTTAAAAAAGGCGTTGATTCGTTTAGTACACCATCAATCCTTTACTTTAACGGCTAAGCAGAAGTATATTATTACTCTAGGTGAGCAATAGGCGTATTGATTTATTACTGGCCTGCAACTTTGTCTACTAACACTCGTAGAAACAGGATATTTTAGACTATTTGCGAGTTTTAGACTCAAAATAGTCATGTTTTAGTACTGAAGGTATCGTATGAATAAATTATTGTCATTTTTTAAGGGTCCGTATCCAAAAAGTACATACGGGACCTTATTTCTCAGACTTCGCTGTCCATATGTCTGTCACCAGGCTGTATTCCAAAAACCATGATAGTAAGACTGTTAATGATGTATTTTTTTATACAGCTATAACTACAAATAGTAAAAAACAGAATAAAATAAAAATTTTAGTAGTTGTTTCAAATTCTGTCCTGCTTTATCGTTCTTTCGAGAGCTTGCGTTTTGTAGAAAGATATTTCAGTTAAATAAGATAGAAAACCGTAATTGAACTAGCAAGTAAAAAAATTTAACCCCTTTTATATCCAAACTTATCACCAAAAACTATCCACGTCTCTTTCTTTCCCACTAAATTAGGATATACACATCTCTTTCTATAGCGACTCTAATAGAGCGTTTGTACTGTTGAATATTTCAAACGTATTAGCAATTTAAATACAATTGTAATATTATTAATAAGTGTATCATCGACATTATCCACTGAAGTGTATAAAGTGTAATTCAATGTATTTGTATTGAATAATTGAATGCATCCAAAATATATCCCCTGGAAACGTCAGGCTCACATCAACCCCCACTATAACTATAGTTTTGTATGTATTTGTGAATTTATACAACATTAATCATTGCTATTGGAAATTTAAATTATCGGGCCACGAATTTACGTGCACACATGGTGGTGCAACTCACCCCCCACCCAGCCGGGGTGGATCATAGGTGGGGTCACGCACCCGCCCAACTATCACCCCCTTTTCACTCCACCCTCTTCGCCCCCCAACTATTTTAGGGGTGGGCAGCGGGCATAAAAAAATATAATAGTATTCCACCTGCGTTCGACCGGAATTCGTATTGACGTGCCGTTAAATATGGATATCGCAGCCATTTTGTTGAAAGATAATTTTGGCAACGTTTTACATTAAAATTTCGTACGCGAATTTATGTTTTAACTGTGTATTTTGTTGTTATATAAAGGGTGATTTATAAAAGAGATTGGGGTTGTAGATGAGATTTTAAAAGACATATTGGCAAATAAACAGCCTCGCAAATCGTTGAACTGAAAACTAGCTATCTAAAATGCTCTTATAATACTGTTTTACTCAAGATATTAGGCATATTTCACTACACCAGATAGCCGTACGAAATAATACTGAAGATTTGTAGTGACTCTACATTGCCTTACATAATTAGTATTTATAAAACCCTTACTAAACAATTAAATAGTAATCACACGTTTACTCTGCCTTAGTATGTTCCAAAATCCGTCTTACGTTATCCAAAAAAACAGACATCTTTGGATAAAAACTCTCATAATTGAATAACCAACCAAAAAAAGCAACTACCTCAAAAAAGAA
This sequence comes from Anticarsia gemmatalis, assembly GCF_050436995.1. Classification (NCBI taxonomy): domain Eukaryota; kingdom Metazoa; phylum Arthropoda; class Insecta; order Lepidoptera; family Erebidae; genus Anticarsia; species Anticarsia gemmatalis. The sequence continues at coordinate 2,333,368 of NC_134769.1, forward strand.
AGAAAAAGCAAATGTTATTCATTCATAACTTTTTAATTGTAATCGATTCGAAAAACAGAACATTTAAAAGTATTCTGTTAAGTTTGTTAAAGTAATAAAAACTCTAGAGGGTTGAGAACTTTCGAGAAGAATCTTTGCTTTTTTTATCTCGTTTTTTTTTTAATTTTCACCGCGGCGCTATCTTTCGAATGCTTCAGTGGTCAAATAAAAACTTAAGGAGTTTTCAACGAACATAGAATACTGTAGAGTCGAATAGGAAATTATTTTTTTTGTAGTTTATTTTTTTTAAGTAGATGAATATTTTTATGACAAGATGTATGGATGTGAATGAGGCGAGGGAAGTTTGTAAGGATTGTGCCAAGTCGCGTTCTTTGGTCTTTACCTAACTCTATATGAAGAAGACGTGATTTTATGTATGTTTAAAAGGTAAAGATGTTGTTTTTGAGGCAGTTTTTGTTGTAGTATATGGTTTATTATTTTGCAATCTTTCTCATTCTGGGAGGATATAGTTATACAGAAATTATGCGTAAATATTATATCTAAAATATTAACCTGAGTGATTTTCCTGAGTAATGTCAGGTATATACCTAATTTACGGCCTTCATTTACGTACCTATTTATTAATACATTTTTGAGTATTAATTATAATTATGTTTTGTTACACGTTAATTGGCAGGTATCCAAAAATAAATATAAATTAATTTGAGGAAAACAATTTGTTTGTTACTATTAAATTGTTAATTGAAATAACCAAAGTTAACTTTAGAAAAATATATCTTAATTAATCTTAATACTTAGTTTTGTTCGTAAGAGACAATCTCAGAAACTGCTTGCACGATTCTAAAATGTCTATCTCGAAATAGTATTCATTAAATAATATTTTTATTATTTAACAATGTTGTCATTTACAACATAAAACATTAATAATGCTCCATTTTCTCTACATCACGGAATAATCTCTTTATAACGAAGATGATTCCGTAAATCACGAAATTATCGTTATACGTGGACGGAGTATTTTTTATAAGTCCGAGGTATAATTTAACACATGACATGATAGGAAATCCCTTTGTTAATTTGGAAAATCCTAATTAAATATACAAAAACAGTGATAGACAATAAAGTTCATTGTGTTATGTATATTGTTCTAAATAAAATAATACTACCTTTAATTCAATAAACCGGTAAGTATGATGAAATAAATAAATATAGAAGAATCGTAATATAAACTATTAATATGACTAGTTACTAGTTAAAAATGTTTTATATCTTCTGAGTAATTGAGACTATTTCGCGGAAAAAGTATCCTACGTCGCTTACAGGAAGCTCTTTTAAGTAGGTAATGTTATAAATTATGTACATTTTTTAGAAACAAATTAGTTTTTATGCAGAAGTTTTCAAAATCAACGTGACGTTTAATATTTATTTATAAGTAATAAGTTTATTAATTAAGACCAGGCCAAAACACTAAGTAAATCAAGGAACAAAAATCATCTATCCCGGTATAATATTTATGCATGCTAAATGCATCTATTTGTGAAATAACATACATATATAACATCACGCCTTTTATACCCGAAGCTGTATGAAATACACACACGTTTCACCATTGACAATATTAGTCGAATATTAGTTAAAGTAAATTCAAGATAAATATAATTTCAAAAGTTTTTTAACCTAACCGTCTCCACTCCTCTCTAAACCTCTAACAGTCAACTTAAGAAAGATAGTCAAGCAACTCCTGAAAAGGGTACACGTTTCAGCAACGACTAAAAAGATTCAAACTCCCGCTGAAGGAGGGGTTAAGCTGAAAAAAGATAAAAATAGATAAAAAAAACATCCCAGTTCTTCGCCTGAAGAAAAATGCAAAAGGAACAAAAACTAGTTGGCAAGTTTTCCGCGCTAGGGTTGCTAACGACATCCGGTATTTTATCTTAATGTCTTCACCTAATTAATGTATGTATTTTTAAATATTTATACACTTTTTGTATACATTTTTTTGCCTTATGTTATGCGTATTTTAGTTTTGTATAAACTTTTGCGTGTGATAAACGTAAGGGGAATGAAAACTATGATGTTTGACTAAAGCTCTGTATTGTTATAACAGACCAACTTTTGTATTTATGATATTAGTATAGAAAAGTGTGTTTTTTTGATGACATATAAAAAGTATAGGCCAGATTCAAGACTCATAGATCTGCCAGTTAAGTGTCAGATTACCTACCTGGTAGATAAAGTACGGGGTCTAGATTTTAGAAAAACTACAAATGTTATAATTAAGTTTATGAATCTCATAATTCGATCTTTGCTAATGTAGTGGACACCTTCATCTCTCGCAGTTGTTATATTATTTAAAAGATAGAATAATATTTATTCTATAATACTCCATTGCCTTTGTCAATTATTAATCTAGTCACGTAACCTGTATTATTGGCGTAGAAAATAATGAGAAAATATTCTCTTGAGTACAAATGGACGTCTAGAAATTGCGTTAAACTATTCAGTTGCAATTTTTGTATCGACATTTTATAAGGTATATAAATATATACGTAGTATGTATAAAACCGACTTCTCTATATAAAGTATTGTTAATCAATAAGTGTCGAACTAATATAGGGGTTGAAAAAAATCCATTCTGATTGGATCAATCGATCGGTCCCCTCGTTTAAACGCCAAAATAGCATCACGCCAGTCATACCCAAAGGTGTAACCAAAACTGTGTGAAATGTACCCGTGTAACGCTACTTATACAAAAAGAACATTCCGCTTGCTATACTATACGTTGCAAGAAGAAATGTATTAACCTCCGTTACGTAATGTACAATGTTAGTCCCATGTAATTGGGGGCTAGACTATTGGCTACCGGGTACGTTATAAAACTCCGGGATACTATTGAATATATCTTTATATTAATTATAAGGCCATGTATAAATATATAATATCCCGCCTGTTAGACGCGAAGGTGTAAGCAGAGGTGTATGAAATACACATTTGAATTTAAAGTCTAATATATTATAAAGTCCCCAACCCGTACTTGACCAGCGTGGTGGACTCAAGGCCTCTCTTCATTAGGGAGAAGACGACCCAGCAATGGAACATTAATGGGTTAAATTTATATATTATTATAGAAATAAGTAGTTTTTTTTACTGGCAACCCTGGCAAGAACCGAGATCGTGTGAATAGTAAGAGGTTGGCGAGCCATCAGTCCCGGGCGGCAATTATTTTGATTCAACCCCCCACTACCCCATCGGACACTTTCATACAAAAATGTTCGGAGATGTTTAAAAATTCATCTGCAGTTGAATCACTGTTGAATAGTTTAAAGATCGTCTTTGGAGATTTTTTGAAAGAATCTGAATTATGTATTTTCTTCTCGAAGAAGTGAGTGCAACCATTTGTTTTTAAAAATGCCGATTAATGTATTATTTTCAAAGATGAAGGCAAAGGTGTGAGTGTTTTGCTCGCAAAGTTTCGATTGTTATGTCATAACAGTCGTTAAGCTATGCCAAAGGCCTATGAGCAGTTTGAACTATTTTGACACTAGGATGCCCACTAACTAGATGAACGAATGATGTACCAAAAGGCAAGACTATTGCCATTTTAAAAACACGTTACCAAACTCCAGACTTCTATATAACGCTTCAAAATTAACAGAAAAACCCTACTTATTTTATTTACCCGATTCAGGAATCAAGCAAGACATTGCTTGATGCACAATCGTATACACCAACAGCAATTGAATTCGAGTCATGGTTTTTCTTTTTTATTCAGAAATTTTAAAGACATTAATAGTTCGATTTGAATCATAGTTTCTTCATGATTTTAATCCGAAGATTAAAAGACAATTTTCTAAATAAAAGGAAATTTTCAAGTACATGGGTGTTGCAATCATAAGCCCGATTAGTCCGTGAGCGGCATTTGCCAGTATTTGAGCGACTGTGTACCGATAGCGTCCGAAAATTGAGTTCTTGGTATTTGGTTTTACTAGTCATTAAGTTCTAGTGAGCCTTTATGGCTTACCAAAGTCAGATTTATCCTAGCCCTTGACATACAATAAAAAATATGACAGAGCATAATTTTATGCATAGGTAAAAAAGAAAAAAGCCACGAACAAAAGAATTTCCTTGTATTTAGATTGCATTGGTGAAAGATTTAAATCAATATGTACTACTTTAGATTCTTTTCGGTTTCAAAATGACTTTATGCCTGCGACTTTTACTGTAAGGACAATTCTAAGGGTAAAAGAAATCCTATGTTCTTTTCCAGGATTGGAACTATTGGTATGCCGTACGGTACGTATTTATAACATTATTATGCTCATTCTAATTTTAGACTATTTGTATTTTAAATTTCATCAAAATCCGTCCAACAGTTTTTGCGCAACAGATTACTAAACTTTCACATTAACAATATTAATAGTAGCAACTATTATTTTGTTCACAAACTTGACCGTTGAAACTAAAAACAAAGACCCCTGCACAATATTTCTTTTCATAAACCCTTTCGTTTATTTTTTGTCTCGTATTGTTCGTCCAAAGTTAACCCTTTACCTGTTGGACAAAAGGGTCCCGTATGTCAATCTGTATTATTTTTTACGTGTACTTTAATTATTATTTCAACTGCAGTTTTATTAATGGCGGGTCGTTAGTGCCCGTGTAGGGTTAAGTTTGGAACATTTTTGTTTTAATTAAAAAGTTTTGACTGATTATTTTTTTGGACAATATTTTTTAAATTAGGAACATTTTGGAAAAATATTTTTAGTAAATTTTTAGATGAATAGATGTGTCTAACCGGCTTAAAAAAGGAGGTTTTCAGTTTGACCTGTATGCTATTGAGAAATGTTTGTGCGCGATAATCCGGCGTTTGCATGAACCGATTTTTCATTATAATGTTTAGTAAACCTGTTACCTTTCAATTAAAATAAATACAATATTTACGATAATAATCATTTGTAATAAACAATAGTTAATAATTTAGACAATATTTAATAAATCACTTCCTCAAACAATATTGAACAACAATACGCAAAAATAAACCATTGTGAAATAAATAATAATAAAATTATTATTTCAAAGGGTGACCTCGCGCATCCCAATACCTTTGGACAATCACCTACAAAAAATAGCCGGCAGCTGTCCCTAATATAATGGGCATTTTGTTAGCCAATACTGCCAAAATAATAGTACGTACACTATTATTATGCTAATATAACGCAACGGCTATTATTACGTTCACAGGTACAGAAAGAATTTCTTCCGGGACGTTAGCCCTTTAGCCCTTTGTCCGAGTGTCGCAGTTGCAGGGTTAAGTTTTTATTATTTTTATTATTGACCGGTCGTGACTAATTTTGATGGATCGGAACGCATATGGTAGAACGGGTTAAGCTTTCTATTTTATTGTTTGATGTGTAACGCTTATATTTTTTTTTGTTTAATAATTTTTATTACATGAAATCATTGTTTATTTCTATAATTATGCGATTCAATAAAAAAGTTACGTTTTATAATAACTGATGGATTTAAAAATGCATATGCATACCTACCTACTCGTTAAGGTTAAGTCTTAACCCTCAAACGCGACGTCTTAAAACAAAAATCCCAAAAACAATTAATCATTAAATCAAAAGTCGTTCTCCAATTAAAATGCACCGCATCATTCTGAACACATTCGTTCGATTGTTCGAAAATTGAATTCTAATCACCATCCCACAATGGGCCCACCACGCCCCCGCTTCCCCAAAAAATGGGGAAAATGGGAAATTTTCCCTTTCTCTTATAAAATCAGTTCGATTCTTGAAAGGCGGCGAGCAATTAAGTCGAGTATCTTTTGAGTTTAAATTAAGTGAAAAAAAAAATAGGGGATGAACGATTAATACGTCTGGAATAATGTAGGAACCATTGATCTTTAGTGAATAGGTTCTGTAATTAAAATTTTTGAATGTTTATTAGAGCTGTTATAATTATGACTTGATTATTATACTTTAGAGACAGTATGACAGCGCAATTGTGGTCATTTTTTGTTCTTTAGGCTTGAAATTACTGTTTCTGTTCGAACTTTATTCTAAGCTACACTTCATTTGTAGTTACAACATCTTGTTGTTATAAATATAAAGTATTTATTAGACAACAGAATTTAATAATAAATTCTCTTAAACATAGAACTAATAAATTATAACAAAATTTTAAGATAAACATCAATAAAACGTACAGACAGGCTAACCCTCCGCTGCAAAGGTCGCGAATGCCCGCACGCAACAAAATCCAAGCCCGCTCGTTATACATCTACATATTTTTGCTAAACAAAACCAGTTTTCGCCGGTGCGGTATTGCACAGCGGTACCGTTACTTCGCATCTGGTGATGCAACTTTTGATGCCTATAATAACATAATAGTGCACTTATCTTTGGATACATATCCATACATGAGACCGACAACCAGGAAGAATTGCAAGCCTAAGGAACTGTCGTTCTATGAAAATGTAATACTATTCAAAGAAAAAACAATACCACTGCTATTCTTAGAAACAATCAAAGAAAGCCGCGAGCAAAAATTACAGATTCACAATGTTTCCTATTATTGTGCTGTTAAATAATTTTATAAACAAAAGACTACAAAAATTTGCATGTCCCAACAATTAATTGCGAAACGCATTATCCATTGTCTACTAAAGTAAGTAATTTAATTACAAAAAATTAAGAGCAACACGCAATCCTATTCTTTTGCTAATTAAAGAAGGAAGAATGAAAGAAACGGCTAAGTAGCAAGTTGGGAGCGAAAAAAAAAACAAAAGGCCGCCATAGGGATTTGAATTTCGAACGAGAGAGTTTGCGTGTTCGCGTCAGTTCGCGTCGTTCCATTTCTGAATTTTTATTTTTTCGCTAATTGTGTCACGATTCTGTTTTGTTTTTATTCTTTTGTTTTTGTCGTCGCTTTTTAGGGTTAAGATATGATTTAGATTAGCAAAGTTGGCTGGTAGTTGCTTGTCATTGTGTTCTTGTGTGCATATGTGGCGAATGAATATGTAAGATGTGTGCAGTTTCTGCATAATACCTTCAAGAACGTAAAACAATTTTGCGTCTACTACAAGTATAACGTTTGAAAAAATTAATTTCTAGTTTCAACACACATAATAACAACCGTCGCTTCTGTCAGTAGGACATTCAAAAAACCCTTTATTAACCCTAAAATAACAGACCGTGTCATAAATGACCCGACTTCCGATCACACAATTTTTTTAGCTTCGATATCGATACCCATAAACTTCGATAAAACTATTATAAATCGATTTCAAGCTCCATTCCGCAGCTGTTGTCCGTTCATAAAGATCTTTAGTCGGAACACGCCTATTAGCATCGCCAGTGATTTAAAAAAACGACGATTTTTTGAAGAAATTTTGGGCAACATGTGGAGACCAGATGGTATTTAATCTCAGTGAATGCGAACGGAATAATTGAAGTACATGTTCTTCGAAGAAAGTACTTTGTTGCACGATTATCTGAATTATAATGCAAATAATGTTTGATATAAATAAAATAATGATTCGTTTTTTCTTTTTAGGAAGAGGTCATTGACCTTTACGACTAAATTGTTAGCAAAATTACACAAAAGCTTCAATTTAATGTAAAAAAATGAGAAAGACCAAATGTCATGAGTTGTTGCGATTTAGAATGAGCTCTTTTTGCAACTACATTTTATATTACAATATTATAATAGAATAGAGCTATACGCAATATGAATTGCCTTCCGTCCTAATTAAAATTGTCATAAGTATTAAAATTTTCTATAAACCAAATATAAGATTTCAATGTTAGCCAGTTCTAATTCAAACTATCATTAGTTAAAGATACGACGTCTCTTTCAAACAGTTTCAATAAAACTACAACTTTGATGAGTTATGGATAAGCAACTCAGATATAACTACAAAATCTGTCATAAAAATTAAGTAAGAAACTAAGTACCCATTTCCTAAACATACCCTTTCAATACTTTCCTTTCGACTAGAACATTACTTCAGTGACAAATAGCTAATACATTTCATTTAGACATTAGAGCCGCATTTAAAAGTGCCATCTTCATAATAGGTAGTGGTTTTAAAGGTCTACCTAATGGGAGAAATGTCGGAGTGTTTTGTAGTATAGATGAAGTTACCTTGTTATTTAATAACCTTGTGTTTTTATTTTAAAAGATTTTTGAATTTGTTGTGTGGATGTGTGATTTGATTTCATACTCAGCGGTGAATGGGTTAATTGTAGTTTTGGTGTAATTTTATTTTTATTATTTTGTTTTTTGAAAAATGTGTAATAAGCGTGTAATAAGGAGGGTTAAGTGTGATTTTATTTTTTGATATTTTGAAATTTAAAAATATTTCTATATTCTATCTATATCCATATTTTTGAAAAGATGAAGACACGAAATAATGCTGTTTTAAAAATTTTATGTTTCAAAAAGCATTCGTTTATATTTTTATCATTTCAATGTTTTAAAAGATTGGCTCGTATTTCAACATAACATAATTTTATGCGTGAAACATTTTCTACTAGAATAATAATATATTTTTGTTAAACAAAACGTCAGTTTCAAGTCAGGAAAACTGTTTTTCTTGCATTGTTAGCTGTTCTATTCATTTATGATGTTAATTGTCATGGTAAGGCGCCATCTTTGTTTTACTAATGGCGACCTCGATACGGTCGAAAGAAAAATGTTGGAAACACGACTCCGTTTAAATAAGTTATTTTAATATTGTAGATGTTTCGCGTTGAAACTAACTCGTTTAAATAATATCTAGGTTAATATTATTTTTAGTAGCGTATTTTTATTGTAGGAGCTATGTAGTATCGAGCAAGGTTTTTATTAAGATCTCAAAATTTTAAGTATCTATATCTTAATGATATTCGTAAAATTATTATCAAAGAAAATAATATTTTCTAATCAAAAAATGGCAGCAAATTGGAATCTAAATTTTAATTTCGAAATACCTAAAAAAAAAAGTGTTTCTACAGCAAGAAAAGAACAGAAACATAAATCGTATGTCAGTCCTGCTTCAAATAAAAACATACCAAAAGAAATCAACTAACTTCGACACCATACAAAATCTTGATTACCCTTACACTAATTATACCATAATTATAACCATAAACAAATGGTTCTACACCCCACCATATGGCGCTATAAAAGAAAAAGAAAGGAAAAGATTACAAAAGTTATAATTAATATCAGTAATTATTTCTTTGATGCGAAGCTATTTGTTTTACGCCAAAGAGTATTGTGTTTTTTTTTCTTTCTTTTGTTAGTTTATGGTTTGGTAGGCGTTTTGTTTTTAGTTTCATTCAAGCTGAGTTCTTTTTTAAGCATTTGTTGTATGATGTGATTCTCTTTCAAAATAAAGACTATAAATTTGTCGTTTGTTTGTATTGAGTAAACAGAATGATATATTTGAGTATTTTTTCCGCAAAACTATTGCTTACTTAATTTTGTTTCGATAGAAACATTCTCTTATAAATAAATTTCATACCTGACTAAGCGACAATTTCGAACAAAAAAATCATTTCACAAAAAAGTCTTTCGCAAAATTAAATCTCAACTTTTTAAACGTCGCACAGTGGTCCTAATTAAAAAAAGTCCGGGCAAAAATTTCCAAGACAATTAAAAGAAGAGCGAGACTAAGTCCGATTTAATAACCAATCGGGGCGACACCTTTCGTAAAAAAATTGTAAGAAGAATTTTCTCCCTCGTATAATTTCGTGATCACCGGCCCGAACGTCCGGTTCCGTCAAAAAACTGAGATACGACCTTCGGTCCGTCACGTCAAAATTCGTGTAGTATGGATAAGATAACGATTGACGTTTATTTTACGTTGAAAAAGTGGTTGAAAGACCTACAGCGGTGTAGAGTTTTTTGCTTTAAGAAATCATTATGAAGACTTAACCTCTGTATTATTGAATGTCTTTATAGTGCTAAAAACTGCAGCTGTGGTCTTTTTGGGCGTTGTCGTGAAACGGCCATTAATATTGGTAAAAGTAGATGATACATCATTATGAAGAAGATAATATCACGCCAGTTATAGCCGAAGGTGTATGCAGAAGTGTATGAAAAACATCCACGTTTTGCCGGTGAAAGTAGAAAGATTTCTTGAATTATTTATTGTCATTTATCTTTCCTTAAGCGGTTTCTAAAAAAAGTGTTCTAAAGTAATAAAACTGAATATTTTACGTAAAAATATAGTGTCTTATCCACACCCAACCATCGTGAATCGTCAATATTTACTCTAGTAAAAGAAGGCGGTAAAAAATAAATTAGGCAAAAGCTCATTTTGTCTCAAAAATGTTGAGAGCGACATCTGTGGCCCGAGGGGTGTAAACCCCATTGGATGGGGTGGCGTGATTTCTTTCCCATTACTATTTGAGCACTTGAGTGATGGAGTACTATTAGGTACCTACAGGGCAATAGGTACTTATGTATTTGTGGTACCAAAAAGCGTGAATGTGTGAGTTTTTTTTTGTTCTGTTTTTGACTGTTGATGTTGATCACGAGTTTGATTCCCAAGTTGAGTAAAGTGTTATTAGGCTTTTTTGATTTATTATTGAAATATTTCTCAAAAGTAGCCAGGAATTTCGTGTGTTATAACATGGTAGTTATGTGCGTTGGTGTATTTCATACACCTCTACCTATACATTCAGGTATTAGGTATTTGTGTGCATTTTACAGGTATTTACCTGGATTAAATTCGTTCGTGTGTGTACAGTGCAGTTACATTATACCTGGATTTAGCAAATTAAGGTTATTTTTCCTCGTAATTGTTATCTTGAAAAACAAAGACATCATTAATGCAGAAAAATAATTAAAAGGGATAAGAATTGAAAACAAAATAATCAATTTATATTCGCAAAAACAATGGATTGTGTTAGTTTATTTATTTTTGTTTCGTTAATAAGTGATTTAAATTAAATATTATCGTTTAAAAACGATATTAAGAACCGATTATATAATACACTTTATACAAAAATATATAGATTATCATGATTGTGTAAGCCGAAACAGTAACTCATGATAAAATTTTGTTCTAATTTCTATTTTATACTTATCTATCAAAAATCTTGTACCAAAAAGGGTTACTTCAAATTAATCGAAAGATAACTTTTGTGGTTTCTTTTATTTTCCAAAAAAAGCAAGGGTAGCCGTTGGTTTACTTAACATTATGAACGAACTTTGGCATTTTGAAAAATATTTTTAGACTCAAAAGTTGGTTCGTTAAGGTGAGAGGAGTTTCAAACCTTATTTTTATTGAGAATTTTATTTATAACAATTTTATGATAATAAAATATTGTAATATAAACTTATCGACTACAACGATTGTTAGACTTATACGTATTTAGATTTCACGTAATAATAAAGCAATGCCAAGAAAATATAGTTTCACACGAGTGTCATGACATCCCATCTATCTATAATAAGTACATCCTATCAATAAATAAGTCCCACCTATTTCCAAAACATCCCTAAACACTTCATTCAATAAAAAACCCATCTTCTTCAGAAAAAAGAGGAAAAACAAACAAAAATCGTAATAGGTACCGAAGCGCTAATTTGTACGCAAACATTGAGAAAATCAAATAAAAGCCGATCACGCGAAACAACCTTTTTTCCATCTCGGCTTCTGCAAATAGGCTACCGTTTTTTATACTTTTGAAAACAATTTTGATACTTTACATTTTAAATATTGTATATATATAATTCTTCTGTAAGTGTGTATGTCACTGAACTTCTCTTAAACGACTGGACCGATTTTGATGAAATTTGTTGTGTGTGTTCAAGGGGCTCTGAGAATGGTTTAGATTCACAATTTTGTCCGCTGGACAATGTTTTTTTATTTAATTTTTATGGCAAAGCAACGTTTGCCGGGTCAGCTAGTATTGTCTAATATTTTCTATAAAATAAAGCAAAAAAAAATAGTAAGATTTATTGCAAGGTTTTGTTCGTTTTTGCGTATCTCAATAAAATAAGGCGTCATTTTATGTATGTATGTAGCTAAGTAATAAATATACTTAAGTATGTTTCATCACTATCCATAGATTTACCTAGAATTATTAGCAATAGGCCTTGTTGGATTGTTTAATATTATTATTATTCACGGATTATTAAACTAAACCATCTGATTATAACATTTATTTTGTATAGTTTCAACGTAGAAGCAAAAGAGTTTTTTTGCAAGCTTCCAGTTGTCAGTCACTAAACTTATAAGTATCTACTAACGGTTAACAACCAGTAACAAATAGCACATACCGAGCATTATTTCAAACTGTTAGTTAAAATATAACAAAGTTGCAATACATTCACAAATCGACAGCCCATTGACTTTGGTCAAACAAAATGACTTCTGTAGAGTTTTACGATCGGCAGCCGACGGTTCATTGATAGCCGATGTTTTTTCTTTCACTATTTTATGTGCAAGAACATTATTGATTTGTTTCGTTTAAATATTATGAATAGGGAATGTTGTAAGGAAGCGTTGTAACGGCTTTCTTTTGTTTCATGTAACTGGGCTTGGATTTTATTAAAATTTGTATGAATCTATCTATATGATTTTTAAGCACAGATCCTCAGTTAATGTGATTTTAGAATTTATTTTGGCTTCTCTTAAGCCGTTCTAACTATTGTTTACCACTAAAGTCAAATAATACGTAAGATTTTATACAAAACAGACTACACAAAACAGTGTACCATGTTAAAAACCAGTTAAAATATCTATATTGACACATAAGAAAATAAATACGGAATCAACCTTTGCTCAAAACTTCTTAAAAAAACGCACCCACTTTTTCAAGTACCAAATCGAATATTCCAAGTACACTTCGCCCTCTTTTCTGAAGGGTGGCACAAAGACGCGGTGGAAAATGAAAAAAAGCGACAGAAAAAAAGATAACTGAATCATTCGAGTCGGACCAATCATGGAAATTACGACAGCCACCGCCTCCGTCGCTTTATTTACCTTAAATATATTGTTTTTTAACGATTCCAATAAAAACAATGGCATTTATTCAAGTTTAATTTCTTTAGAAATATATTCTGCTTTGTTTTTGCAAGAATTTCTCAAGAAATAAGTGCTATTTGTGCCGTACGATGCTTCTAGAAAGTAAATAGATTTTTTCCGTAAGTAGGATCTAATGCCCCACTGTTAAGTGCAGCGACAAAGGTTAGGTTATAGTTCACAGTTTACGATTACCTTTACCAAATGGCCAACGTAAATTGTTATTTAAACATATTAATACACTGCTATCTTATTACTACCTAAGATTTAAACGCTCATAATTTATGAAACTATTTAAAACCACTAAATTCGAAACTGCAGCGTTATCATCCATACTATATGGCAACTAGCCAAAATACGTAACATATATTAATAATACATTATTTTACGAAAATACCACATAATATAAAATATTATGTAAACCACCCTGTCCCCAGTGGGCCGGATTTCTCTTACGCGGACAAAATTTTCCATTAAAAATGTTTTGAAAAATGATAAGATGGATTACGTGGTTGAATTAACGGTAATTCCCAGAGGTGTGGGTTTTATGCCCCTTTCTTGAATTTTTGAGGGTTGCTATGAGAAGTTTAAAATGCAGTACAGAAGCAAAAAATGGCGGTTGGTCATATTTATTTTTGGTGTTTGTTTTTAAACGTGAATTGAATTAAAGTATGGCTTGCTAGACGTAGATTCGGTTTGAAATTCATCGGCCTATTCGGCATACCCGAATGTGTAGATGAACCCGATCAGTATAAGGCAAATAAGTGAGTCGAGTCGGTTTTGTTGTTAGATACATATTGCCGAAACGAATATGTGTGCATGTATGAGAGAATGTAAGAGCCTGATTAAGTAGGCACAGCATCAACTATCATAAAAAATAGTAAGTTTCTAAACCATATTAATTCTCTCGTTTTAACTAAAGAGGAAAAATTGTTTAACATTTAACCTTTTTTACAAACAATAAATTAAATACGAATTTTACCTGTCCAATAATAAATATTGTGTTATAATTGTATTTCCCAGAATAGGCTGTACCAATGTGATGCATAAAACTAATATTAGTTTCTATGTAGGTAATTGAAATTATAATTTATAGGGATTTTAAAAGGTCTGTTGCTAAACGATAGTTAAGTATTAGAGGATAACTATTTATTTTTACACGTTAATGATATAAAATACTTTATGCAGACGTTAATCTTACATTTTAGTTACTGCCTATCCTATTAGAGGCTTAGCTTGATAGTACGTCTATGTGCTTTGTATGTAGTCAGCAATGTTAGCCTACAGTGTATAGATTGGTTCAAAACCCGGTTGGGAGAGCACAATGTAACACGCTCTATAGTTGCAAGTTTAGGCTGTATGAAATTGTTTTTCGAAAACTTATATTTAGTGTTTAGAAGAACGGTTTCATGTTTTTGTATGAACAGGAGGGCTATAACGTATTTCAGTTGACAACTATTTAAGAGCCACTATGCTGTACACTGTTTTGTTCTTTAGATTATAGTGATTAACGCGTTACGTTAAAGCAGCAATGTACTGAATAGAGACGATAATTTTGACGTTGACATTTTACGTGAGGTATGTGATAAGCCCGCAGGATACTTGCTAACTTGTTATTAGCGAATAGTTTCCTTATATCTTTATAATATCTAGAATTAAATAATAATGGATCGTTTTATACTTTTAGGCGCTATAATTACTACCTGAGTATCTGACCAAATAGCAAAATACATATTAATTTTAATTAAAACCCACCGAATGACGGACCGCATTAGCAAGACAAATTCATTTATTTGTACCAATACTCGCATTAGTTTAATATAAGGGATATGCGTTTGAGTGCGGTGAATGCCGCAACACTGCGGTTTTACCGTAGAGATTATTTCACCAAAACGTATTCCTACCTTAATTTTAATATTTGTACTAAAATATTTATGTTTGAATAAAATTATGTCCAGAAAATGTAGGTTGGGAGGCAGTGTGCTTAGTGGTTAGTTTTTTTTTAAATCTAAACTATGTCGAATATTTTTTTAATGGTATTATAATTTTAGTATTCTAATTTCTATAACTTTTTTTATTACGTAGAGACTTGAAAAATAACTTAGATAATGCTTATGCAACCTAGCCTATTAGTCCAAAGCGTGATGATGAAGGAACGGAAGATTGAAATGTGTTCTATGTTCACGTTGAACTAAAACTAAGTAGTTTTGTCTATTGTCATCTCAGTGCCACATTTTTTGCTTCACTGTTGATTGTTTAGTATTCTTAAACATTTAGAAGATGTTTTAATCATAGACCAATCTATCTCCAACTATAACAGTATCTATAGTTTTAAGTCAAATTACTAAAAGACTAAAGTAAAGCATCATCAACCGAACAAAAGCGCTCGCGAAATCCCACCCGAAAGTTCCGCAATGATTTTGTCATTAAAATATTCTGCAGTCATCTGCAAGCTTTAAAACATGGAGTCTCTCTCCGAAAATCAATAACATTCAATATATTGCAGTGAAACAACACATGCTCATATTTTTCTCCCGTTTCGGGCCGCGGGTGGGCAATCATTGTCTGCCTGCTGTGGCGCAATGATTCTATTGATTTCCACTATCCCCCCCTTCCCGCGGCCCCTCCCGTGGCACATGAGACCCCCGTCACCCCCCTATATACTTATACATAGTGCCAATAATTTGCAGGGCGTGAAACTGTAAAAGGACTACGGAGTTTGCGTTGAGTAAGGTCATTGACCGAGCGCTGATGATTTTCGGGATGTAATTTACGTTATTCACATGATTGGTGTATTGTGATGTTTGGAAATGGGCGTGGTTTTTAAATAAGCTTTTAATCAGTAGCGTACTTGTGACTATCAGTCCTGTATGACAAGATATACTAATGTGAATGAAGCAAAAGAAGTTTATAGGGATCTTAGCAAATGTTTTTTTCTGCCTACACCTATGGGAAAATGATTTTTATGTGAGTGTATCGTATGTGTAGATGATACGTTACTGAAACTTTCTAGAAATAGGAAGTAATTAGATTTATTGATAATTTGGCTAGATTATGAATTTGGTATTGCTCATATTTCGGAAACTTTACTTTTCAAACCATAGGCATTTGGTACGAACAGTAATTTTAAAGCTTTTTCTAAAATTACTTGGATAGTTGACTTGACATTGAGTCTCAAGTACTCTTGACCTGAAAAATGTAAGATGTTAATATTTTTCCTTAATTACGTGACTTTTGCAGTCCCATCTCGGGTATTCAGAGCCACAATTATTTAAAGGAAACAATAATGCGGTTAAATATATAATTGAGGACATTTGCAAAAATAACTTAATTAACCAACTTTAGAAACTAAATGTGCCTAAAATTGTAGGAAAAACTGCCAATTTTGCGACCTGGAATTACGAGAATTTGTGAAAATATGCCTAAAATTAGAACTATATGTAATAAATTGTAAATAGGTACAAAGAAATAATTATTTTTGGAACTTTATAAGGAAAAATATCCATGGATTGTTGGTTCAGTGGTTGTAAACAAAGTTTGGTAGACAGCTTCAAGTTAGGATCCCGGTTCGTAACCTATGTCTTCTAGTGGTAAAATAAAGGCTTCAAAGTTTACTAAAATATAACTAACAGTATCATAAGCTTTGATACTTTGGTATCCGACGTATAATATCTTAGTATTGAGTATCGTTAACTAACAAAAAGGTATTAATTTAATTTCAATCATCGAGTTCTATCTACTTTTTTCTTCTAAGAATAACATTCAAAAGGTCGTTAAAAATAAAAGTAAACGAAAAATAAAAGTAAAAGATCAAGAAAAAAGAAAGTTGCGAATAAAAGAAGTTAAAAGTAAGGTGCAAAGACTTTGTAAGAATTATTGGAATATTTCTCCTCGTTTCCGAACGAAGTCGGACAGAAGGCACTTTGTTCTTTTACACTGAATTTTTCGTTTCAGTACGAAGTTTCAGTTTTCAGTTTAATATTGAGTTTGAGAGGAAGGAAACTAAGACCAAGTTTTTGTTACACCTGTGATTTTTTATTATTTTATACTTTGTACATTTTAGCTTGTTATTATAGACGATAATTTCGTTTTATTATGAAAGGAAAGATGATTTTTTGTACGCACGTGGCTATCTTTCTTTAGATTTTTTTTTGAATATTTGATGTAATTGTATAAGATGTATGGATGTGAATGAGGCAAGGGAAGTTTATAAGAATCGTACCAAGAGACGTTCTTTGGTCTCTGCCCACCGCTATGGGGATAAGGCTTGATCTTTGTGTGTATGTATGTATATTGATGAAATTATAAAATTAGTAAGGAGAATAGTTTCGAGTTTTACTTATTTTTAACTTATTTAAAGAAAAATAACATAATGTCATCTTAAGATCCATCCTTATATCCAAATAAACTGTCTTTCCAAACAATATTTTTCAACAAAAAAATGTAAAACGTATTTGTATTTAACTAGAATAACTTTTTAATTCTGCTTCAATATTGGAATAAAAAGCTTTTGTCTTCCAAAATAACATACAAACAAAAACAAAAAGTTTTTACATTCAAAACGTCTTTTGTGAGAAAATCGTGAGTTTTTGAAAAGACAAAGTTACGTTGTGTGTTCAATGTTTTTCTATTGTTATGTTAAATCTTACAAATTATAATGGCGATCGGGATTTTTCAATGACTTATAAGAACAAAGATTAGTATAGTCAATAAAATACGAGAAACGTGGCTTAGTAGTTACGGTCATACTGCATCATTATTCTGTCAAACTACACTCGGGGGTTGTGTATTCGATTCCCACATAGAACAACTATTTTCTGCAGTGCACACATAAACTATTCCGGTCTGGAAGTACCTACTTTGCGTCCATCATTTGTATGTTTGTAAAAGTCCCCAAAACACATTTATTCTTAACACGAGAGTTGTTTCTATTTAAATAATCAAAAAACTATTATTTCTAATTAGCACAACAATACAAAATTTCTTTCTAAAAGTGTCAATCAGTAAATCTTTCTTCAGACATCGAAATTATTACTTGCTTCAAATCAATTCAACTCCGTGTTATGCATTGACATTAAAATATTCATCAACTTATTGATTAACTAACGTGCCTCGATCAAAGATACTTAGCAACCCACTTTTAAAAATACTGACCTAATAAACTTTAAAATAGATTATTTTATTCACCTCTCACCTTTGGAAGTATGATTATAAATTAATTATGAAAGGGGAAAAATAACTTTTATATTGCATAAATGCCTTAGTATTATTTGAGTTAAGCGTTTCCGTGCTTTGGAGGGCACGTTAAAAATTGGTAACCTATTTATTGGTATAAGTGTGCCCTAGAATTTTTGGTTTCTTAAATACCTTAAGCATTAGATTGAATTCTAAGTATGTCCCTGCTTAGTGAAGTACGTTACTGATTTTCTTATTACGGTAATGTACTATAGGTCTCTGAGCCGCTTGAATAACTTTTGCTGTAGGTTAAATACTAACAATACGAGAGAAAAACATAGATTTGTCTGAAAACATATTTGGTTAGTATTAAATCGCGGAGTTTCCCTAGTCTCTGTCGACCTCTTTGAGAAAAAGATTAATTTTATGTCATTATATATGGAAAAACACAAAATATTAATACTTCCTAAAACTGTCTGGATAACACAAATAACATAATAATCCTTTTCGAAATAGTGCACAGCATTACGACCTAAACTGAATTGTTAAACTGTCAACTGTCTAATACTTAATACCTTTCAGAAAATGATAGTGTCAAAGAAAATTACCGATCAAAATTAAACTACATTTAGAAAATCTAGGAAACCTTAAAGTCTAAGTAACACCCTGCTTATAACAATTATGTATGAAAATGCAATAGTCATATAATTTTTCCTTCAAAATTGACAAGCGGTGATTATTTATTCCCCTCCTTGCAAGGTTATGTCTATAATTATAGGCTGTCGTATTACGAAAATCATATCGTTTTCTGTTCAGGATTTTCGAAAGGTTTAATGTTAAATTATATGCCTTTTATTAAATACCTGTGTGGTATATTTATCCTTGTATAGTATCCCGATATCAAAGGTATTTTTGTATGACTTTTTTACTTTATTCTTAGCTGGGACGGAAAAAATGTTTTTTAATTATTTATCCTGTAGTTAATTATTGTTAATTATATGCGATAATTAGTGGTAGATACCTTTATATAAAATTTAAATGTACAAACAAAAATGGAATATTTTTTATGTTTTAAATAGTCAACAAAATTATACTTTATAAGTCATAACAATAAGAAAAACTAACTAATAACTAAGTCATACTGTAATAAATCTCAAAAAAATCCAATAAAGCAAAAAAGCTGTATACATTAATTTAAAACAACCTATCACAAAAACCTCAATGACAGCACTATTATCATACCATCAAACAAAAAACATCACTAAATACCTAGAACTAATTGCTAAAACAATAAAAATCCTGAATAAAAACATAAAATAGAATCTTAATGAACAGAACGGCAATGCATCACGCCTATTGGTCGTTCGGAACGTGGAAAAACACGTAATTTTTTTTACTCCAAAGCCACGTAAAACGTACTAGACACACGAACTCGCCCTCTCATTGGCCGACACCGCCGGCCGACGTTGGCCATTGGAGAATTTTTTTCCCCGCTTTTCACGTATACGGTTAGACTATTTTTTTTCTTAGAAAACACTGGCCAATAGTGGGGTATCTATTTTAATTATAACGTTCCATTTTTTCGTTGCGATGTTTTTAAATTTGGAATGTTAGGTTTGGATTTAGAATGCGTGTTCTTTTTTTGAGATCATTTGTTTCTTAACCGTTGATAAGGTTCGACGTTATGATATATAATTCTATAGTAAATATATTTAGGTAGATTTTTTGTATGTTTGTTAATAAAGTTTAAAGTACTAGTGCTGGGCTAGTTTAAGATCCGCTAGTACCACTTAGTGTTATCTAAACACGCTAGACTTTCTAATGGTCGAGATTATTTAGTTTTATTCGTTTTGATAAAAAGTATTTAAAATAGTTTCTTGAAGATGCACACTTAGTAATATTAGTTAGAAGAGGTATGTGTGTTAATGATATACAACTTAGGACTTTAATCTTAATAAGACAAAAAATAATACGTCATTTTTCACAAAATAACCTTTAAAAAGTATACCAAACAAATAAAACAGGCAGTAAAGTCCTTTAAAAACATAAAAAAAAGGCCAAAAAATCCTCTAACTTCTCTTTAAAAATTGTTTCACCTTGACATCAAACCTACGGTCAATCAAAACCATTTCAGTACAAAACAACCATCTTAAAAACTCTTTACAAAACTATTATATCTCTTAAACAGATCTAAAGTCTAAACCTAGGTATTATTCAAACCTTTATACCTAGTGGCTAGTTTTACATATCTTTCCCATAGAAGTTCGTCCCCTACATTAGACCCTAGGCTCACCAACCAACCATGTATTTACGATAACATCTCTGCTAGTACCTCGAGGAAGTAAGACGCGTGAAGTTTATAGATAAAATAGTTTATTTATAGGGCTTTTTTACTACATTTGAGATAGTTTATTTCTGTCTGTTTGTGGTCATTCTGGTCGAATTGAATTGGTATGAAATGTATGACAACTCCCGCAATAACTGCTCTTGTGTCGCGGGGACTTTTACAAACATACAAACAACGGACACAAAGTACCTACAACCAGACCCGAAACAACTATTTGTGGATTAACTTTTGGTCTCCTATGATAGCAATATTACTTTTTTGCAAGAGTTTATATGTATAGAAGTACATAACTTTTAATTGGCAACAGAAAAATGTGTAAAGGAATTGAAATCGAGAGGTAATAAGTTCCAATCCCGTAAAGATATCTTTAAATAAATTTAACCCATTACTGTCCCACTGCTGGGCATGGGTCCCCGGAAAGAGAGAATAGTTTAGAGTTCACCTTGCTGACATAGGTGTTTGTATTATTTCAAGAACTGTTTATAAGTACTCTTAGGAGCGTTAAATTTCATCACAATGTTTTGGGCAATAGTTAGCAGTAATTTAGTATCTAAAATATTACAATACTGCCACACCTATCCGGGAAACGCTAGCGTGATTATATCAACATATAATTAGTATTATAATTAGTATTATATGCAAAGATTGAATAGTTTTTAGTATGACTAATAGAAAGTGTGCAATAGATATTTATAAACGAACTAAAATAGAATCGACTAAGAATCTATAAGTGTGGCTTTGATTCTATTAATGTATTTCAATGGGATTCGTGTGATGAATTTTATGATGCGTTTTCTTAGAGATTATAAAGGATAGATAATTAGATATATTCCCTATTATTATTATAAACGTTAGAGAAGGATGGATTTATGCATGTTTGTAACTCTTATATGAAAAATTTCTGAATATAATTTGATATTTGGCTAGTAGTTTTCAACTAGGATTAATACAAAAGGTATTTTGGTACTTTTTGATACGGTTAATGTCTTCAATAGTCGGCTAGTATTATAAGTGCAACAATTCGTCTGCCTGTGGATATCACTGGTACACGGGTAAACGGTTTTTGATAATACTTATCTTTGAGATAGTTTAAAACCTGGTGTCAAAAACTAACTACTTTTCCACGAATCAACTCTTAAGCGTCTTTAATAAGGATTAAAAGTTTGTATACGACAGATATATGACCGAAATCAGGCCTAAACCAGTACGAAACGCGTTTAAAACCAGTCCGAAACGAGTATCACAATATAAAACTAATCACTAACCTGTATGCAACCGTGTATGTTGTTGCACATGACTCAGTTGCTTGAACCTTCGGTCACAATACGAGCACTTGTAAGGTTTCTCGCCAGTATGGACCCGGATGTGCTGAACCAGTTGATGGTTGGAGCTGAAGGACTTCAGGCACTGCTGACACTGGTGGGGTTTGACCTCCCCCCCAAGACCTCGCTGCAGTTCTCTTGCGTGCATCTGCATTGCGTTCTTGTGCATGAATATCTGTAAGAAAGAATTGTGTTTTATTTTCTGATCGAGTTTGTAGAGTTTAGGGATTGAAGATTTCGTTCTAGCCGTCTATGACGTTTAGAGATAACTAGCTGATTTTAAAGTTTCCTAAAGATCTAGCTGTGTTTTACAGTTGTACTCGTGTTAATGAAAATCAGTTATATTGTAACGTGGTGCTTTATAGGCTCTAGTTTTCTTTGCTCGTAATCACGCCTAACTACTGAACGGATTTTGAGGGAGTTAGGCAGTGTTGTTAACATAAGGGCTGGATTAATACAACTATAGTCAACGCGTACGAAATGACTTATAGTGATTCATAAAATATGATGATAATAGCGCGTTAATTAAGAAATTCTATTGTATCTAAGTTTTATTGTATTATTAAGGCTTGTTATTTAAAATTCATTGATTATTTAAATATTCCTATTTTTCCCTTTATATTTTTGTTAAAGTCTTATCAATATATTTTGGTATGATGTACTTCCCCATATAAATTCTATGTCAATAACAGGAATATGACATTTTTATTATTAATGAACATTTTTTTCTAATAAGTCTACTAATTGTTTTCCTTAATTAAATTCATAGTTAAATCAATGTTTGCTCTACGGAAACTAGTTTTTTACTATAATTGGATGGAATTTTGAGGAAAAATAGGTGTATTGTACGAAATTAGGATTTACATAGAATTAGAATTTCAATTTTGTTTAGATTTGATTATAGCTTTAAAGTAATTGATGACTTGTTAAACTGAAATCTATACTAATATTATAAAGCTGAAGAGTTTGTTTGTTTGATTGTTTGTTTGTTTGTTTGTTTGAACGCGCTAATCTCGGGAACTACTGGTCCAATTTGAAAAATTCTTTCAATGTTAGATAGCCTATTTATCGAGGAAGGCTATAGGCTATATAACATCACGCTACGGTCATTAGGAGCGGAGTAGCAACGAAAAATGTTACAAAAACGGGGAAAATTTTGACTCATTCTCTTAGGTGACGCAAGCGAAGTTGCGCGGGTCAGCTAGTGTATTATAAATTTACAAGTGACGTTCTTCAGCCTCTGCTTAACCACATTGCGACAATTCATAATGTTATGAATTTATAATAAAAAGTCAATTTAATCTTTATTTTATTGAATAGAATCATAACCTTTTAGTGTCACGATTGACGATAATAAATGCTACCTTAATTAAAAAATCGATCTATTATTTTGAGAATCAATAAAATATTCTTAAGAACATTAATGTTAAATATAAGTAAGTGATACAAATCTTTACATTTGTAATAAAAATCCCAAACGAAACATTATTACTCCTAACATTACCCAATAACAAAACGATTCAACGCAACGACCGTACGGAAACACCATGTATATACCACCAGTACATTACTTGTACACAGGGTGTTCGGTTACATGCAAGGCGTCCTATAATTTTGCTTTAGTAAAGAAATTGCTTTACCGCGGGTCAGATAAGGTGAAATTATAGAGACTTAATATTATTTATTACAGGAGTTATGTG
Organism: Anticarsia gemmatalis; assembly: GCF_050436995.1. Lineage (NCBI taxonomy): Eukaryota > Metazoa > Arthropoda > Insecta > Lepidoptera > Erebidae > Anticarsia > Anticarsia gemmatalis. The sequence goes on from NC_134769.1 coordinate 2,356,936, forward strand.
GATATGTGGTGTGTAATATTTTTAACGTTGAATTTCAAATGTTAGGGGTTTTAGACTGAAATGTAGACTGAAAAAAATATTAATTTTTGGTATAGTTACGGAAAGAAGACTAAGAAAATATTTCGCATTTTTCTTTTTATTGGGATAAATATAATAAAGGCTTTTGATAGTTTAGTATTTAAAATGTAGGCATTTTTTTATTTAGACTGTGTAAGTACTTGAAATCTATTTCGGCTGCACATATCATGTCTTCAAAATAAATATTCAACGAATTAAACAAAACTTATTTAAGTACGAGAATTTGTTTATACCTATTAATTAGGATTCGAATAATCTCGAACGTTCTCCCTAAAGGCCCATATTAGATGGGCATTTAACAAATTTTGTTCTTCGGTAAACTTGAGTGTAAATAACTATCACATTTCTCTATAGCAAAATGTTTAAATTGTATACGGATTTCAAACAATCACCCGACCCGAAAATTTTATCAACTGTTTCAACCTAAAAAAACTGCACTTGACATTACTCAAGAATGTAACCTTAAAAAAAAACGACAAATTTCAACCCATCATTCGAATTTCACCTTCAAAAACTCAATAAACAACAAATATATGTCAGTTTCATATTTCATACAAACTTCCATGTAAAAATGTATGTCATTCTCGTATTTCATACAAAAGTTCTGTGTAAGTTTTATCAATATCGTTGTCAAGTTTGAATAGTTTAATCTCGGTTTAATCTTGGTTTGTGTATAGTTTATACGTTTACCTGTGTATTTATTGAAAACCCTTCGTTTGTACGATTGCAAAGAAACGACTTTGGACACGCAAAGGTACACTGCCGACCATGAAACTGATACGAGAATATTGTAATAAAATCTATGTTACGCGACCTGTATTGTTGTTTTGAAAAATGTGGCGTATATTTTCTGTTTGTATTGTAAGACTTTATGGTTGTTTGCGGTTTAAAAAATTACGAAAAAGTATTGGCACAAATATTTTTTTTTGCAAAAATCAACAAACACTTAAAAAGTACATAAAAAGTTTGTAATAAAAAAAGAGTATTGTAGATTAAAATTAAAGGGAAAAGTCACTAACCTAAATCTCACAAAAAAAATTACTATATTTTGCCGAAAAATACACACTTTAAAAGATTGCTAAAAATAAAAAATTATAAAAAAAACACAATATCTAACCTCATACAAGATATCGGATCCCCGACAATTCCACAACATTTTCACCACTATATTTTATTTTCACAACAAGTACTTTTAATACCGTGCATGTAATGATACTGACTATTTATTTAACATTTTGTACTGGACGCTCAGAGGAAAATGATTACGAAACCAATTAAACTATATTATTCAATTCAACTTAGTAACTTTATTTCAGGATAGAGATCCGTGTGGTTGGTACGTACGGACCCCAATGACAATACACCTGTGCTATTTTTATCATAGGAAAGAATAACTTTTCTTGCTTTACAATTTTTTTTTTGTCTAAATCCGATAATTTTTGGCAAAAGGATTTAAAAGACCGTAAACTTAACGTTATCATTTTTTTTGCTTTTTTTCCAAAACTAAGTATATCAGTAAAAATTCATACATTTATTTTTTTTTTGTTGAAAAATACATTTTTTTTCTCGTAATTAAAAGAGTGGTATGTTTAAATTCGTCATAAATTAAGCCAAAGTATAAATAAAAATATTAAATTCGTTATCTTCTTCCTTGTTTTGTCCCAGAGGCGAGACTGAGCAGGAAAAAAATATAATTATACGAAATCTTATGTCGCATAACTTGTAAGGCTGTTCTGTGTTGTTCTGTGGTTTCATATGCTCCGTTTAGAATAAAAATATATGTTATAGTTACAATAAATAAGGAAAAATATGACAAATATTATTTTTTGTAAAAAAAATTTTTACAATTTTAGTGTTTTGCCTATTTTTTTTAGTTTCAGTATATTTATTTAACTTCTTATTTGTAACTAAAAATCAACTATAGAAAATATACTATATTTATACACACCAATACAATAGTCTACACAAAATAACCACCCCAAAAATTAAACAGTAACATAATACACTTAAAGCCAAAAAAAAAAGAAAATAAAAATGGTGTGCGAATATTTATGCACTGAAGTGTAGCCCTTTCACGCGTGTTAGAAAGTGGGCCCCTTAGTATCACGCAACGAAGAAATTGCAAAGAATTTATGCTTTTGATACGATATGACGCCGAGGTCTAAGGTTCTGTTCCCGGAAGAACACTTGACTTATTGTGAGTATCGACGTAACTGCTTTTGTGACTGTTTATGGTTAAGGTTATTATTTGATAAGATATTGTTTGTGTGTATGGGAATATTGAGATTTTTTGTTTCAATTATAGTTTTGATGCCTATATTTTCTCTAATTTTATCATACATACATAAAATTACGCAGAGACTAAAGAATGCCAATTGGTACGATCCTAACAACCTTCCTTTGTCATACATTTTGTTATACAGGACTACCTACTCATAATTCTACTAATATTATAAATGCCAAAGTTAGCATTATTTTTCACCCTATACCAGTAGATGGTTGAAATAATGAAACTGGCATAATGATGGAATTTGAAATAGCTTAAACTATATATTTTTTAAATTATCCCTAATGTAATAAATTACAATTAATTCTAACTATTTGGACTACTTTAACTTACTTCATATACATTTCATATATTTTCAGCTAAACATAAATAAATATTCAAATAATATCCGACATTCAAAATCTAATTCGACAATTAATATATTTTTCAAACAATTTAAATTGAAAAACAAATCATTAAAAGGTGTTATTGTCTTAGAAATAGATATATTTCCTTGTTTATTGTTCCTTGTTAAAATAAATTTTATTCAAATAGAGACTAGGTTCGAATCCGCGGTCAAACATTATTTTTCCGGTCAACAATTCATACTTTTTTTATTCAAATTTCAGCTTATCACCTTTCACGGTTACAGCTTTTGTCATACTAATATTATATTTCAAATATGTTTGTTTGTTAATTTTTCAGGAAAAAACCGCTGAAAAAGTCTCAAATTGTCATCAAAATTAACATAGCAACTGTTCTTTATACACACTGCAGTATGCAATTAAAAATATCTATACGCAACCGCAAAACATATTTTGTTTGGATAAGGATAATTAAATACATACATATATAAAACTCTGGCAAATATGTCAGTTATAAAATTATATATGGTACTAGGCCATACTAATATAACAAGCGCAAATGTTCATCTGTCTATCTGTGTGTCTTTTACTCCTAAACTGTTCAATCGATTTTTATGAAATTTAATATGGAGATAGTTTTACATTTTAGATGAAACCGTTTTTCATGGTTTATTCAATTTCAATCATAAAAATGTTTTTTTTTTCTAAGTAAGTAGAGCCTTGTAATTTAGTTAAAAGTTGTGAAACATTATACAAGTTGTATGCTTCGGCTTCGCCCGTGTTACAACAACTAAATTTCTCCTTGAGAATCACTCTCGCTATCGGTGAAAACGGCATGAAAATCCGTCTAGTAGATTCCGAGTTTATCTCAAACAGACACGTGGACTTAATTTTATAACATATAGTGATATATATTTATATTATTTATATGTCGAATAGGACTAATTGACCCGACAAATAATAATAAATATGAAATAATAGGTACAGTAATTATTATTGCGGTGTTATAATTAAGAAACCGGGTAATTAGATGTTTGTCCTGGTTTAGAAAGAACGTAATTAATTAATCACGTTTATATATTTATAAATAAATTTATGACAGTTAGAGATAAATATATTTTAGCACATAATTATTTTGGTACCCCATTTTTTTACCCTTAGCTATCCCACTACTGGACAAAGGTCTCCTACCAAACGAAGTAGGGGTTAGGCTTTAGTCACCATGCCGGCCTAGTACTATATAATTTTTAGGCATGCAGGGTTTCATCATGTTTTCCTTCATGTTCAGAGCAAGTGATTATTTCAATACACACTTTGACATATCCTCGATATAAAACTCGAAAAACTAGCCGCATTTTCGTGAAATCCTACCTATTCTATAATATAAGAATTGTAGGTACGAGTATAATATATCTTAATAAAAGCAATAAACTATCTGTATAGCAAATTGCGTCAAAATTCATACAGCTTTTGCGTAGTAACAAATATACATACATTAATTCTTACCGCATTTATATTATTAGTAGGAAGTAGGATTTCCCAACTAATTACCCATATAATCTACTAAAATTTGACGTAAATGTTTCCAAGCAAGGAATTGGGAATTCACTGTGTCTGTCTGTCACGTTGGATACCCGATTTGCTGGTCAAATTTTGATGACGTTAATCATTAACTTTACATACATACATACATACATACATACGTACAACATACATGTTATACACGAAGGTGTAAGCAGTGTGAAATACATTCACATATCACCATTAATATTGTTAGTCTCGTACAATAGGGGGCGAGCTTTTTGTCTTATAGCGGGTAATGTAACCAAACTCTGGACTATTAATGAATAAATATGGATAAATAAATTCGAAAAAAAACAGTACTTTGACTTACCCGGGAAAGTATATGTGTAGTTAATACTGTTTATGTAAAGTGGTAATATATAACAAAAAAAAAATCTAAAAAATGTAAAACATCTAAGAAAAGTTTAAATTACTTTATTCGGCCCGGGAATTGAGCCTGAAGCCTCTTGATCAACAATCGTATACATTATCGACCAAACTACTACAGTAGTCTAATTAGTAAATTCGTTAAATTATAATATAATGATACAAATATACCTGTAAACTTTTATTTTCCTTGATTGTAAATATATTTGCTATGTAATGTACAAGAATAAATTAGAAGTCACGGTTACCTGTTTAATTAGGTGTTCAATTAATAATTAGTGTCAAAATTATTATTATAATATAGATTAACAATTAACAACCAAAGCCTTTTGAAAAAGGAGATGTGTGGATGTACATAATCTATACTTAATATTATAAAGCTGAAGAGTGTGTTTGTTTGTTTGTTTGTTTGAACGCGCTAATCTCAGGAACTACTGGTCCGATTTGAAAAATTCTTGCAGTGTTAGATAGTCCATTTATCGAGGAAGGTTATAGACCATATATCATCACGCAACTACCAATAGGAGCAGAGTACCAGTGAAAAATGTTACAAAAACGGGGAAAATTTTGACTCATTCTCTCTTATGTGACGCAAGCGAAGTTGCGCGGGTCAGCTAGTATGTATATATGATATGATGATATTCATAATATTACGTATGTTTTACCTGAAGGTTTTGATTTATGAAATATTACCACGTTTGAATCGATGATAATGTAGATATTATAAATAATTCTATGTGTTTATATCGTTTCCTACAATTGTATATTTTCTTGGATTTTTTATAACTTTTTCAGAATATACTTAACATTTTATATAATTTTATGAAAAATTTAATTTTGTCATTTTTGGCATATATTCTATACGTTGTTGGTCACCTTTGACATAAAACAGCGTAATTTAATAACGAAAAAGTCCAAAACCAACAAAAAAACACGTATCACTATACAGAAAAAACATCAAATAATACACTAAAAGACACAAACTCAAAAATATAATAAAAATCCCGACACCAAGTGTTCCCGCTGTTTCCACGCACCAGGACAAACCCTCGGGGCATAATTAGCGACATAAAAATCCTACACTTGACTCATTAAAAAAAATCTAATGAAATATGCATGGCTCGTTTGAGTTAATCGTTTTAACAATGAGTTTAACGCTCCAATTGAGATACATTGCCTTTTTTATTTATAGAGTTAAAAAAAGCGCTGTAGTAAAGCGGCAATGTATGCGTTTTAATAATGAGTTAAACTATTCAATTGAGATACATTGCTTCTTTTTTTATAAGAGTTAAAATATGTGATAGATAGTTCGATCACATACGGTACTATAAAATATGTGATAGTACTGAAGCGTCAATGTATACGATTTAGCAATGGGTTTAACTATTCAATTGAGATACATTGCTTCTTTTTTTTGTTGTGTCCAAATATTCTACAGTATTGAAGCGGCAATGAGTGTGATTGTCATTCAAGAAATCTCAGATCACTGTTGTTGAGTTCTTTTTATAAGTGATTGACGAATTTTGGCAATGTGCCACCTTAATGACTGTAGGTTTAAATTCAAATTGATGTTATAGTTAACTTTCAACATGTATAGCACCTATAGTAATATGGTATGTGTAGTGAAAAACGTAAACATACAAAAGAACTGTGACTTCATTGACTATCATAAGTGTCAGCACTTGACCTAAATGAATAAATGATTTGATTTTGATTTTGACTGATATACAAAAAAAATGTGTCATACATAATTTTGTCTCAATCGGGATTCAAACCTACTATCCTCTCAGTATTAGACAAGACTGTCGACATAATACAAACAAAAAAAATTGACTGTTATATAACTTTGTCTTAGCCTTTTAGTAATATACTAAGTGATGATTACCGAGATAATCAAACAAACAATATAACACAATGTATAAAAAAAGTGTTAATTTATCCTCATCCAAGAAAAAAAAAGGACGCAAAAAGAACCTCAATAAAAATATTTACCCCGAATTTCGCTTAAAAAATTCGGGTGACCAACATAAAAAAAAAACAAGGCCACAGTGTTGTGCAACGAAAAAAATCGGTCACTGATGCACTGGGAAACGGCACCGTTCTTTTTATAAATAAAAAAAGATGGCTGACCGAAAAAGATTGGAGTCAAGTTCAGTGCGTCATACGGAGTATTTTGTTTTTATTTCGATTGAATTTCATTGATATAAAGGTGTATTGTGTGACGTATCTTAAGTTCTTATCGGTTTTTTGTTGTAGGCCTAAATTATGCCGTTTTTCGGTTACGCCCTTTTAGGTAAAATATTGATATATAAATATGGTTTTACCCGCGTAGATCCTTTTCTAGTGCGATTTCCGGGATAAAAACTGTTAATTGTCCTTTTCTGGGTTTCTAACTACGTTTGTGCAAAATTTTACCCAAAAGAGTTCAGTGGTTTTGAAGGAGAGACAGAGTTACATTCAGAGAGGCAGGAATTAACGCGAACACGCAATACCCGTATTCCATGTATTTCATATTAAACATACATTACAATGTCTAAAAGTTATAAGTAAAAAAAATCTGTCATCAAACACTTAATACTCCTGCTAATAAAACAACCAAAAACACTGCAATTTCCATCGTAAAACTCAATAAAAAAAGCATACGACATTTATCGAGCATTTAACAGCAAATTACGTATTTAGATACCACACGTGTTAAAACAATGGTTATAAATCAAAAGCCATTAAAAACGTCCCATGACAGGTGTCGCACTACAAATTAGCAACTTATCACTTCCCGTGGACTCTATAATTTGTCCCAACGATGGGGGACGTGGGACAATTAAAAAATATTAACGGTACTTATGTTTTGCATGTTTTTGTAAATGTTAGAGGTACTTTTTTGCTGGAAAAAGGAAGTTTTATGACAATGCGTATTGTATTTTTGTATGCACTACTTTTAACGACAATTCTATAGTCTACTCGAGGGTCTCGATTTCGATTCCCTGAACGGGGAAAGTGTTATTCAGCTTTTCAAATTAATATTAGTAGTATAGTAGCCCGGAGTTTAGTAACGTGCCTAGTATATGGCAATAGGAAGGCTCCGAAGTGAACATTAAAACGGCGAGCGCAAGAGTATTTCATTTCTGCCATCAGAAGTTATTAATAAAAAAAATACAAAAGTATATAATTTCGATTAATCATAATCTTTCTAGCAACTAATTTAAGTTATTCAGACTGTAGTGTATCAATAGTGTAGAAGGTTGCAAATAGTTATACAATTACGTAGAGAGCTTTGTATGTAAGGTTCCCGGCTGGCGGAGGTATACAATCTACTTTATTTAAGAAACATCTAGATAAATCAAGCATATTCTCCCTACTAAGTCCGACTTACAGTTTCTAGTTTTAAACAATTTTATTACTGTACAAACGTAAAAGACTAAGAAATAATGTGACTGATCAGTTTGACACAATAAGAGCAGTTTCTTAGTTTTACTGCCAATTGCAATAACAGATCGGATTACTTCAACATTTCCATAACATTAGAACAGAACGATTGAAATGCGCTTTGGATTTTATTTGCACTCGCTATCAATGAAATTACTAGACGTTTAGATCCTTAATAGGGTAAAATGTGGTTGTATTATATAAATATAAAATAGGCTATCTTATTTCACTGATAACTGTCTCCTTACTAGGCTAAGATATTCTTACAATGTATTTTTTTGATAACACAGTCGGCCAATGATTTGGTAGAATATACACACGCTAAGGAACCATCAGAAAAATCTTTTCATTAGAGTATATAAATTTTCTTTTGTATTTTTTCAAGTAAAACTTTCGACTTGTCTACAATCTAAATACACTAACGACAGTAATTTTCGAAGATTGTTTGCGATTGACCTATACAAACATTATTGATGCGAAAGTTAATGATGAAATAAGTCTTTTTGTAACACTTTCACACAAAAACTTCTGATCCGATTTTCAAGAAATTTGGTACACAGTTAGTTTATAACCTAGATTAACACATAGGATACTTTTTACTCTTTCTCTTAACTCTTTTCACACGAACAAAGTCACGATCAGAATCCAGTTACTTGATACAAAGTTGTCATAATAATATCTTCCTCATTAGTATATTATAAAACTATGTAGAACCAACGCCAAGTGTAATTATTTAATATCTCATATAACTGAAAAACCGATACTGTCCTCATTACGGTAATGAAATGTGCCGGAAAGACCTGGACAAGATTGACATAGAACAGGGATGACTGGCGTAAATGAGGGGAAGCATATAAATCTTGTAGAATCTTGATAAAACTTGCTTATGGGATGATATAAATTTAAAATCATGAAAACTCAGGTTGGAGAAAAATATTATAAACAATATTTTTTAACTGCTTCAGAGATCTAATGGTAGAGTTCTGTTCTCGGGTAAAGCGACGAGCAACAACTTTTGCGAAATGGTGGTAGATTTAACATATTATGCCGATTTACTTATCAAAAGTTTATGAAATAAAACATATTCTGCTTTGACACTGAATATAAGATTATTTCTCAATAGTCCTTAGTTAACGTGCCCGGTATATGACAATAGGCTCACCCATCATATGGGCCTAATATTGTAAATTGCGAAACATGGGTGTATAATGCTTCTATGTTTGCACCTTGTTGTATAACAGGAGCAATGCTACAATGAATAAAATACATAATATTCTTTTGTTTTATCCCACTTGAATAATAGATAATTTTGATAGCAGTACTTTACCCTTTACAGACATACTTAAGTATTAAAAAGAAGATTTACAGCAATCAAATAAATAACTAAAGCAGTATTATAAGAAATATGAATTTTTAAAAGGTATTTACCGAGTCAAGGCGACAATTACTCATCGGTATCAACGCAGCGTCTTTCTTTAAATAAAACGGACCTTGGGCAAGAAAGTGATCGTAAACAATGAATAAAAAATATAAATATAACTACCATTTTGTTTATTTTATAAGGGTTCTTGAGAATGTGATGGAAAGATCTCTTTTTGGATCGAAATATTGATTCATCATTGCGTATTTCAATATAACAATTAATTTCGGTGAAGGACCTATACCTATACTGTCTTACTAATAAACGTTAATTAATAAATAGTAGCACAAATAAATGTTTTGTATACCCCGTATATGTATACCCCTCTCTCGTTTGAGAGGAGACCCTTGCCCAGCAGTGGGACAGCAATGGATATAAAACTCCTTACATGACGATTAGTAAGATAGCTATACCAATATGATGAATGCGAAAGTTTAAATGCATAGACTTTTGTTATTCAATAACGTCAAAATACTCAAAGATTTTGTTAATAAATTTTGATGCACACGTAGTTTATAACCTGGGTTAATATATTTAATACTTCTTGCTTTAGGAAATCGTTTCTCACGGATGAAATTCAGAGCATATTATTATCATCACGTTTTTAATCGTAGGATTCGTCAACTAGTAGTCCCTAACATCATTGGCCACCCATCTATGAATGGACTGTGCCAATAAATTCCTACCACGACGGAGATTTATTAATGGGTTGTAGCCTTCAAGGATTCTTTTAGACTTTTAAAGCTGATACGAAAGTCAACTGAACACTGTTATAATATTTGATAGCTTCAAAAACTCTACAAAAATATGACAGTAATCTAAATAAATTAACAAGCATTCGTTGAAGTTTGAATCGACATAAGAGTTTGATAATTACCTAGTAAACTAAACGGTAATAATAGGTAAAACTAATAATTTTTCGGAAAAAACTCAACCCAAAATTCATAGAGTAGTTAAAGGGAACAGTTGTTTATATACTACATTTATTTTATAAAACATCACACCTCTTATATAATCAGATATTGGCAAAAATGTGTGATAAACTCCGACGATAGGCAATAACAAAGTTAGTCCTTAGTACTAGGAACCCCATTGGCTAATACCGAACTCCGGGATACTAATGAATCTATTCTAAAATTCTGAATGCTGCATAATGCATAATGCACTCACTGACCGAATCCTAGACCTCATGATTAGCAGTCTTACACTCTACAGACCAGATCTTAAAGGCAGTCAGTCAGTCAGTCATTCATGTACAATTTTAGGCGATATTTCTATTTCCTGCTACATAAGTCTGATATAAAGAATGACGCACATTGACAGAGTAATGGGAGGTCGGCGGGGCGCAGATATCGGGCGAGCTGCCAACTCCAATGTCTTTAAAGGAAATAAAAAGAAATCTACGTCTCCGGATTTTGTTTTCAAAGCCAAATTCTTTATTCTTACTTTACTGGTCAGTGGGTAGTATTGATTGGTGTAAGTAGGTTATTTTATTTAGTAATAAATTATAGTATAGTAGAGGACTATATTACATTATGGAACTTATAAGTAGTAAAATGTATTTAATATTCAAGCAATCATACAAAAATCCGATCTTACAGAAATACACACTTAATAATGACGTCTCATAATAATAAACACATTAGAAAAATTGAGAATGTCTAAAAGAAGTAAAATCTTCATTCAGGATTTTTGAAGCACTATTCACCAAATCTACATGGACTTAGACAGATTTAATGGACATACGTTTAAAGGGTACGTTTCTAAGAATACTTAGAAAACAAATTACCTACCTTTAATAAAGAATCGTACAATATTCTTACACTGTCCTTTTACGAACATTATGAGTATAGTATAGACAGTTAATGTGTTTTATAAATATTTTTATATAAAGAGCTATATTCTCTTGATTTAAACAAATTTCATTGGATTTCTCAACATCTTTTTTGACAAAGGTAAGTAGTAAGCATAAGTAATAAGTAATGTATGTCTTGAAACAAAAAAAATCCATACAATTACATTTTTTCTCTCGCAGAACCCTAGCTGGGATATTTACATGTTCTTATCAAGCCGGCCTTGGTACATGAAGGAGTGTGTTCAACCGTTTATCACAGTACTGTTTGATGTAATGATTACTTATTAAATATGGCCGCAAGTATATGTGTGGCTGTTGACGTGAAATTACAGTTTTTGTGATGATGGACCGGTCTTGATCTTTGGACTTTGGGAGTAGAAAAACTGTTGTTTAATAGAAAAATGATTGAACAATACATACTTGAAATCATGCTTTAATAATGTATTGGTAGACGGAGATGAAAATAATGAATGTGAATGAAGCAAAAGAGTTTGTAAGAATCGTGGCGTTCTTTGGTCTCTGTCTACCCCTATTGAGTAATTGGTAATAGATATCCTTAATATATTAAAATACTTTAAGTAACATTATATAAAAAAGTGATTATAATATAAATTTTTTTTATTAATACGTTCTAAGTAAGTCTTCCGAATCGCGAAAGATATTACTAAATTACCGAGAATGAATTGTGTTAAGAGATTTCGAAAAGTATTTATTACATTTTTTTTATTATTATAAGTCCCTAGTATTATGTGAAAATAAGGATAAGACAATATTACTAATTCCTACGGTAAACTACCACGTATTAAAAAACTAGTACAAAAATATACCAACTAAATCAAATACAATTTAAATACAAAAACAAAATTAACAAATCAATTCGTTTATCAAACGACATGTCTTAAAACATAACATCTAATTTACTCGCAACGATTTCTTCCACACAAGCACATCTATCACAAAAAACATCCAATTCACACATTACCATACAGAAATCATTCGCCATCTCACTCTGTTGGCGTACGTGCGAGGGAGACGGCTATAGCTAGTTTAGATAGTTGTTAAGATATCGCTATCGGCCACCGCCCACGAGGAATGTCCGCGGAGACCCGACGGCCTGGACTTCCTACTATCGAATAAATTGAGATTTTTAGCTCTATTTTACGATAGAACAATAGTTTTTTATTTTTCGAAATGCGATATGTTTTTTGCACGAAAGAACATTTTTTTATATTTTCGAATAGGAAACCTTTTTTTAACGATGGAACAAACTTATTTTATTTTTTGTATTGCGATTTTTCTAAGCGATAGAACAATATTTTTTTAAATTTTCGAATTCAGATTTTTTAAATAATTTGATAGAAAAACGGTCTGTATCTTTGATTTCTGAATTCCGTTTTATTTAGGCTATAAATTGGGCGGATTCGGATGTAAAGATTTTGATTGTTACTTTTATTTAGATGATGTATTCATGGAATAAATTTGTTGTTTGGAAATCGTATGTTTAGTGGTTGCTTATAGCCATACAATATTGATAAGTCACCGACTACAAAAGTATCCTAATTTCTAATCGGTTTTAATGTTAGTCGGCCTTTTGGCACACATCTAATAAGAATAAAATTTAATTTGAAAATAATAATTTTACATAATGATAAGCATTTTAAACTTAGTATTGTTTTAGCTATCAATGAATTGTAAAACCTAACTTTATAATCATTTTTGTGTAATAATGATATTTCCTTAAAAACTTTTCCTACCTAACCTATTGTGAGAAATTCATATCCGGTAGGTACAAATGAATCATATTTTTATTTCGCCATTTAAACAAAACATGACAAAGGTGTTTGTAGAAAACACGTCATGTAGTTATCTAATTACAGAATATTTCGTAAGACGATCGTAAAATGGCCGACTTTATGCTTACATATCAATTAAAATGCTTTTCTAGTACCTATTTACTAAAACTGCCTTTGGATATTAGTGTCTACCTAAAATATTTTGTCATTGAGGTACCTAATTATTTTAATCTTCGTTTGTTTAACCCGGAAATAAAATTTACTGTCAAAAACTTAACATTTGAAATAAAAACGGCTTCTAATGTCAATGAAAACCATAATCTAACAAGTGCATTTTTTCTTAATTGACACTACCTTAGCATTGTCCATTCCAGTACAGCCAATAAAAAAGTAGAATAAAAAAAAAGTTATAAGTCTCGCTGGCCAGCACTGACCTATGTCAACAAACGGAGCGGAGTCAATGTGTGTGTGTGAGTGTGTGTGTTTACAGACTTAAGAAGAGTACAGAAGGTAAAGGAATGTATTTTTTTGCTTGACTTAGCTGCGGAATGCGAATCGTGTTTGTCAAAATAGGTGTTAAGATTAGCCGTGAGTTGTTTCTTTGGAATAGATTATGGGAGTAAGAAGAAATGTTTTATGAGTTCTTAGAGCAAATAGTTAAGCTTCTGAGAATCAACTACTATTGAGACAAACACAGGTGCGAAAATCTATCTATGGATTCTGATTCCTACATCTTAAACATATGTATATAGAATGGAGTAGTAATATCAATTTTTGTGCATTGCAATAGTTATTACTCTCACGGAATTGTCGTAGAACACTCAAATATTACGTTAATCTGAATATTAAGTTAACAGAATAATTTAGACCGTTGAAATTCTGTCTAACCGCGAAAAACACGCGTGGTGATTTGATACTAGTCTAGTGCATTTCCTGGCTAAGTCACATCTGTTGCAAACCAACTCTATGATTGGAGTGCTAACAACGAGACAATGACAGGCGCATTCAGATAACCTCATTTCTTTCAGCGATAGCACACACACACGCACACACACACATGTATCGTCAACTAGAGTCTAGAGTATCGGGATGAAATCTGAGAACTAATTTAAAAAGTATTTGTTCGAATGTGCCTGTTGAATTTCGATTTGAATTGTGAATTGTTTTTGAGGCGACGGATTTTTTTAATCTGTATCGCTTTTTCGTGTTATATTGGTAGCGAAGTAGAACTACTTAAGCGAAATTTGGAAAAACATACTTTCTTTTATGGCTTTTGTGGTTAATTAAAACAATATTACATTTATTTCAAGAACCGTGGTCCTTTGTATCCGTTTGGGAATATTACAGGAAATAATATGACGTTTGATCAGTAACACTTACTTTCACATAAGTCATAATTTATTAGTTTCAGTTATATTTTTTTACAGCAAAAAAATCTAAAATACGAAAGCCTGCTACATGTTTAAAATTGTATTGAAGTTACTCTCAATTTATATAGATGTAAATCTCCTTGGGCGGGCTTGGTATCAAACAATTTTCTATTAAAATTATCGCACCGAAAAATACCAAAGCAATATTTTTTCAACAATAAACGTTCAATTACAATAAAAACAATTTTTTAACCAGTTAAATCCATTTATAATTGTTTTAAAGTAATAAATTGGTAATAAAAAATATTCTCCGCGCGTATTCGAGCTTGTGTGTGTGATTGCTATTGTGTGTGTGTTTGAGTTGATGTGTGTGTGTGTATGAACGATGATGCAATACCTAATCGTGTTTATCGGAGAAATGACGACGCGTCGCGCATTTTTTATTGTGTTATGTAACGATGTATGTATGAGTTTTTATTATTAGACGTTTCGCAATTAAATGCATGTGGTTAGATGTTAAGTTTATCTATTGTGTTAATAAGTTATTAAAATTGCATTTCCTGGATAAAAAAAAGTCTAAAATAGCACGAAAAACTTCCTATTTTCTGTTCCTCGGTTCAGGCATGCAACAACTGCTTTAGTTGAGTAAAATTTGAAATCTCTTACCCCCGGTTTCTGAGGTACATTTAGCGGTAGTTTATCTATTCAATAGTGTTAAAACTCATACAAAAAAAACGCTTACCCCTGGTTTCTGAGGTACATTTAGCGGTAGTTTATCTATTCAATAGCGTACAAACTCATATAAAAAAAACGCTATTGAATAGATAAACTACCGCTAAATGTACTTAGAAACCGGGCATTAAAAAAATTCAAAGTTCATTATACCATGATTGGCCCTATAAACATCTAAATTACTCTATACTAATAATACCTCCTGCATCAATTATTTAAATTAATAAATCAACAAGGTTTTATAGCTCATAAATTAAGTATCGATGCGTAATAAAAGTGTAAGTAGTTGTCAGTATCAACGTGTTCAACTTAAAAAATACAGGGCTAATGTACCTTCAGGGCTGTACGATAACGATGACAAAGACTCACTATCTTTATATAAAGAAATTACTCGACTGTCTTGTGTGGCGACCTTGATTTTTATACGCATTTAAAATATTGTTAAGTATCAAGAAATTTTATTACAATACTTGGATGTATTTTTAAATTCAAGTATATTTTTTATATTTTTGAAAAGTTCAAGTTCGGTAAAAATACTTTTTTGGGATAATTAATTTATTTATTTTAGACGGTCCAAGAACATTTTTATTTAAAAATATTGTTAATTAAGTTAGAAATAGGCAGTATAAGAAGTATTTCTTTTTTCTATTTTCTTTTTAATATGAGTATCCAATAGATTGTGTGTGCCCGTTTTTTACTATGCAGTAATTCTGTACCACTCCAATATTTTCATAGTAATTTTTACCTGGATCATTTAAATCTTAAAACAGTCACTATGTTTTTCCACATTCTGTTATTTATTAGTTAATCAGTACGCATTTGTTAATATAATTAAGTAATGAGTATTATTTTCTTAGAAGTATTCCTTCTTAGAAAGATCTTACCGAAGAAACCTTATCGCAGGAAACGCAAAATAGATTGCATTTTTCCTTTTTTGTTTTTTTTTTTTTAAGTAGAAGCTAAATCTTTTTAGAAACCTTATTTATCAATTTCGTGTTAGTTTTACATAGTGTTAAGGAAACTTAATTTATCAAAGATTTGAGTTTAAAAGGCTTCGCGAAATAGATATCTACGTATAATATAAGATGAATTAAAAAATAATACTACCGGGAGTCATACAATTAAATATTGTGTGGTATGTATGTGATATAGATACATAAAATTAAAACCTAACAATCAAATTTTCATAACATATTTCTGGATCAAAAAAATTTTTTCATCAAAAATAAAAAATAAAGTATTTATTCTATGTCACATTTTTATGTGTTATAAAAAGCAGGAACAGTACCCACACTATTGTAATGTTCAAAGGGACAAAGTAACTCCATACAGTATTCATGTGCGTGCGCAGGTCACGATCACGGACATCGAACTTGCATTTTTAAATCGATTACACCACAATGGGTGCGCGGAATCGATTCCATTTCTATACTTATTTCCTTTCCGATTGTATACGTAATTAAACGAATTGTGTGCAAATTTTTTCGTATGTGTTATTTTAATTGATTATGTAATTTTGTATTTTTCATTCATTTATTTTAGTTTTTTTAATAAATTTACAACTTAAAAAATTTTTGAACTTGTTTTTCAAATGATTATAAAATTGTGTTTTTTTGTTGAAATTCTACTCATTCATGATTCAGGAAATTAAGCATTAACATTTCCAATAATACAAATTCAATAACAGAACAGGGTGCAAGAACCTAAAAATCAAATAAATCCCAAGAGGAAGATAACGCAATAAAATTGCCGTATACGTCCATTGCAGTCCACGTGTTGGCCCATAATAAAAATAAATGGTCTCTGCAAAACGCGAGAGTTCGCTCACCTCCCTAACCTAAGACAAGAGTTTGCGCTTACGCATCACACACACAGGCGCGTTTGTAGGTCGCCACACGTACACACACACAACACGCACACACACACACAACGCCCACATACGAAAGCAGCGCGTGCGCCGAACAAGTTTAGACAACGGAAGAAATATTATTCTCTTTTTAGGTACGGCATTCGCTCATTCTATTCTTGAAATATGTGTTTTTATGTGCTTTTAGTTTTGTCCTGCAAATTGTGTTTGGGTTAGACTTTGAATTGTCGTTGCTGAATTCAATTTACTGTCTTTAAGACACAAATAAAGATAAAACTAAGATAAATTACTAGAGGTTTCTAATAACAAAATATAAACAGAGTAACCTATGTAAGATTGAAGTGAAAATAGACATTCATAGACATCATTTTTTAAACATCCTAAAATCGAAAATAATTCTCAAAATTCCAGATATTTCTAGTCACAATTTCCTATAATACCTAAGTACATACATAAACAAATAGATATAACAAAACAACACAATAACAGCAAGCGAAACTATTTTCACAATTCCCCTAATGCTGACCATATAGAAAAACCGTCAACAGCCTAAACCGTCTCAAATAACAGCAACAATAAATACCGATATTATTAAAATTTGTTTATTTAACAAAAAACCGATACTGTAACTTTTTAGCGTGCGTTGCTCTTTAAAAATGTTATAGTGTGTATGTGTGGGTGAATCTTGACCTACGACAACGTTCTTTGCATGTGTGGGTGGCGTTTTTTTTCAGTTAGTTATTACAAAATCCTGTGTCGATGTAATTTTATATGTTTATGTCTTTGCAAGTCGTTGAATGAATGCCGAGCTGGCGGTTATTGATTGGCTGATTTTATTGTACTCGAATTACGTTAGGTATTTCGTGTAGAGGGTTTTCTAGAGAATTCTGTAGTTATTTTTCGTATACATTTAGGATTTTTTTTTTGGTACATAGTTAGGTATTTTTATTTCTTGGTTACCGTCGCTTAATAAATCTATGTTTTACAGTCATATACTTTACTTCATTAAATTAAATAAATTCTAAGCAACATTTAAAATCTTAACTTAAAGAAAATCAAAACCGAAATATCCTTCTCCAAAGGTCAATGACCTTTCACAAAAAAGACCTAAGAAAAAAATCTCTAAAACAAAGGATATAAAATATAGTTGTTTTAAGAGAATCATAATTATCTTTATAACAAAGTCAGCGTCATGCAAGCGAGTTCTACAAAAGGAGTTTATTTTTAAGATCCAAGCACAAAGTGCCTTTCGTTGAGACTTGAGGAATAATTAAATTTTTACTCTCTACAGCTTCAGTGCGATCTTTGTAAAAGTTACTGCGGACTTGATGAGAAAAAATGATAGACGCTTTTTTATTATTTATTAATTTTGAAATAATAGAAAAAAAATGCTTTCAGATATGTTGATAGTGAAGAATTATATTGCATTAAAGAATTTATAAATCATTCACTGTAGATGTGAGCTCTTTAACTCAAAAAACTCATAACCTACGAAAATTAAGTTTAAACGATTTTTTTCATCAAATAATATTTAAAATAACACAGTTTTGTAAAATCTAAACTCTTTATTTTATAGCTTTGGTCCTGACCTAAGCGTAAATTATATATTTAATTACTTTCTTATTTTATTAATATATAATAACTATTACTTACTAAGCGAATCCCCATACATTGCGCCAATAATTGACAAAATATAAATTATTATTGATAATACAAGAAATATTTTATCATTAATAAAGCCTGTTAACACCTGTGTATTACTTATCGTTCCGCAAAACAACTGGTTTTATTAATATAATCATAGTCAAATAATAATTATTACTTAGCTAGCGATAATTTATATTACTCTAGCTTCTGCCGTCGACATTGTCCGTATTGTAATATTTTAAGGGATAAAAAGTATTCCTTGTATTACTTAATTCAACTAATTATTGTAAACTATATGTGTGCTAAATTTCATCAAAATCTGTTAAGTATTTTTAGAGTAAAAGAGTATCAAACATACATTCTTACAAACTGTCGCACTTAAATTATTTTTCTTGAGATAATTGTTTTAAAATAAATTAGTTTTATCATTTGTAGGAAAAAAATATGTTTTTATATCCAGAATTTTAAACACTAATGACTTCAGACAAGGAAGTTAGGTAGAGTTTTTAATAAACTAATACTAAAATGCCAATTAGTCACTAATTGAATACCTAGGTCGATAAGATATTAAACCAGGCAACTTTAATTAATTAAGACATACCGTCAAAAATTATTATTGTGCTTTATTTTACATATTTTTGAGGAAATGAGACTCTATATTACCTAAAATTTATAGGAAAAGGTAATGTCATAAATATTATAAACTACTGAATTGTTTTAAAAATGGTTAAGATTATAAAGAAAGTCTTGTCTGTCTAACAGTTTAAATTTTATAATAATTATGAGGAAACTCACGATTTCTTCATCATTAAAGAAAATTCCGAAATGCTTATTTTTTTGACTGTAATTTTTAAGGCAATTTAACATCGTATTTTTATTTCTATTTTACTATCTCTTAACTAAATAATTTAAAATATAAGAACTCAAGTAATAAGACAATTACCTTAGTTTAACTTTAAGACTGTTTTAAAAAAAATACCTTTACCTCATTAGAAAGAAAAAAAAAGCACGAAATGTCACAGACTCCTACCGCTTTGCACTTTGGTTTAGGTCACTTTCTCCACGACTAACTTTAACTAAGTAAACAGGTATCAACTTAAACTTTTACTTATCTAATTAACTTACTGACTCACGGTAAAAGAAACACTAATTTTGTACGATTTTACCGCTTTTTTTAACAAAGATTTATCGTAAGTAAACATTTTTGGCGGGCACAAATGTCAATTAATTCATTAAGAGCAAAAATCTCAATTTGAGCCATTTTGTTGAAATGTTTTTCTTAATTTTATCAAAAAACTAATAGATTTTATGATTAAGTTAGTCTTTTAATTAAAAAGTCTATTGATAAATAAAAATGTCTCATAAAATTCCTTTTCGAAATATTTTTCCATCCAACTTTACGTACAACAGTTCAGACAGAGAGGAATGTTACCGGAATCTATTGTTTATCTCGAGCACCGTAATAAATCGGAAACTAGTTCGCAGAATTACGCAACAATCTCTTAGCAAACGTTAATATAAAAATAAATACCTGCATTGATATCGCATCGATTTAAATCCAGGCTTCAAACTCATCACAACTGTCACAACACTATTTTAAAAAAGAATGAAAATAAAAAAGTTAAAACGTCACTTGGTTACGTCACATTTGTTTTTCGAAGCGAAGGTAAAAAGTTCATGCAGCCTATTTTTTTTTTCAACGCGAAATATGTGTGTTTACGTCAACATGTATTTTTCAAATGTAAGTGTGCGGGAAAAAAATGGTTGTGGCTCGGCTCGAACCGTGGGCGTCGTATACGCTATAGTTATAGTAGGCACGGCATCGTAATGCACTTATGTGTACTTACTAACTTTTTTATTATAGTCAGTTATATCCGCGCGGTTCCTTAGTTTGAGGCGACGCGAGTTAAATCCTTCTTGATGCTTTGTGCTTGCGTAATTGGGTTTTTTTAAAAGATGACATATGTCAACCTTGTAACTTTGATTGTTTATTTTACGGCGATATTTTTAAATCAGATGACATTACTGTTTCGCAGATACTAAAGGTATTACATCATTCTTTAAACCTAAAGCTTATATGACGTTCTAGCATCAATAACTTTTACCGAATGATCTTTTAAAGTAAAAATAGGTAGAAAATATATAAATCCTTAAGATAAAAGTGTTTTAAGTAAGCCATTCGGTACAAATCGCGCATCGGTTAGTATGAATCAGATTATCAGGCGTACGTTAAATTTAGCGAACGAAAACAGGTCATTATAGCTTCTTATATTTTGATTCATGTAAGTAAAGTAATTTAAATAGAAGATGAGTGTGCGAATATTTTTACTTTTTACGCCCTTTGTGAGTAATACAAGAGCAATTTTTAAGATTCAAGGGCGCACTGCAGTTTTTTGTAACTTTATTACTGTTACATACACCTTCTGGCCTCATCGTTTTTTTATTTGGTTGAAGTGACATTATGAGATACCAGAACGCAGTTAAAGTTTTTGTTGATGTTCCAAACATTATCCATGAAAAATATCTGATGACGGAAAAGGGGCACTCAGCGCTTTAACAGGCCTTGAAATATCGTCGATATGTTTTCTGAAGTCAAAAATCAAACTTAAATTTTGACTCTAGATCGCCTAAAAATGCTGCTCCAATGGGAACTATGGGAATGGGCGACCAAAGAACGCCGCTTACTACGATCCTACACTTTTAATCAACAATTTTATTTAGCGAAAGTATCAACGACATTTATTCGCTCTATGCGATAGCAAGAGCGGGATAGCAAAGAGTTTTTCATCGCGTTTGTACGAAGGAACTTTTTTGCTAGATTGGTTTTTATATCTGGCCGTATTCGATGCTTTCTTGTAGAAAATATCGTGGAGGTGGTCTAACGAGACGTTTTTTTCAAACTACGGCATCTAAGCTAAGGGTTTTTTTTGTAAAAAAATGTCCTGTGAGCTTAGTTTAGCGCTGACTGTAATCTTAGTTTAATTGGTATAAGATTTTTAGTTTGCTGATGTTAACTACAGTTGAGTATTGGTAACCGTCTGTTAATATTACGTTCACTTAGAAATATTTTTGCTTGAAATAAAGAAACCAAAACACAATTTATTTTATCAACTTTTGTCACTAAGACCAGTTGTATTGAACTACTACAAGTCCCTTTCTCAATAAGTCGGTTTCCCTTTAGTACACACTTTACTTATATTCTAAGTGTAAGATTTATTTTGTTTCTAATTAATTTAAATTCAATTCGACAAGATTATTGAATAAAGAAATTAACTAGAGCATCAGGCACAATTTTTTAAACAATACTACTCACACGACCAGTCCTTGAAGCAAAGTCAAGCAACAAGGATTTTAATAAGATCATCTACGCTCTACATTTCCATATCTACATTAAATACCCAAAAACTAAACTATCAAACGACTCAAAGAAACTAAATAACCTAACCTCAAAAACCTTTATTTTAAACCCGTACCCGTCCCACTGCTAAACGACATTTTTTTAACACACATTGTCAACAAGGATGATATAATTAGTATCAAATGAGCATGAAATGGGATAATAACACGGTTCGTACCACTTGCCTCCTTTGCGTACAGTTATTAAAAATATAAGACTTTTTTGCAAATGTTAAGGTTCTGTATGTTGGTAAAAAGGTGCAACTATTTTAAAGGTATAGATTTTGTAATGCAAGGGGCTTCAGTGATTGTAAATTTGGAGGTTTTCACTCGACATTTTAACCAGTGTTACTCTATTTAATTATAGATTTAAAATTTACTTATTTTTAAATGAATACTGTACTGAATGATCGTTATACCATAAATAATTTTGTTAATTTACTCATTACAGTCAGTACATAAAAAATTGGGAATTACTATCCGTTTGTCCTATTATTTACGTACCTTTAGAATAACCATAGAACTCTACAATATTGTTATTATAAGGAACAAATATTTTAGAATTCGCAATAATATAGAGACAATCTAGCTCAGCTTCGGCTATACATCCTTATACCAACCTTACAAATACACTTCAACAATACTAAACTCAGGTTTTAAGCCTACATAACCAGAACTCTAAACTAAGTGTCCCCTTGGTTACTTAGAGCCTATCCAAGCGACAAATATCAAATACAGGGTGTATAATGACAGCTTGTGCGATGTACAGGGTGATTATTGTCAATTTATGTCGTCGGTACTTCTGATTATTACGTTACAAGTAGTTGGTGAATATATTGACAGTGTGGATGGACTGTTTGCTGCGAAAAAGTGCATAGGGAAGGTTGTTGAACCCATTTTAGTTGCAGGACACCAGTTTAATGTTAGATTGTGAAGCAAAAATGTGGTGTTTCTTTGCTCGCATGGATTGATATACGCATAAAAATCTAGAAAAAATAATTGTTTTTTAAACCTAATTATGTTTTAATTATTTTTATCCTTCGTTCCGGAGACTCATGTCCAGCAGTGTGACAGTAACAGGTTAGTATAAAAAAGAAGTGTGTTTTACTTGTAAGTGATTTTACAAAAATATAACTAAGGTCTATTTATGCGCAGTTTTTCGCAAACTTAGTACGTTTGTGTGTATCGACTAATTTAATAGTCTTTTGACTACGGTTTATTTTTTTACAGAGTCAATTCTATACAGGGACCGCACTAATGGTTACTTTACTAAACAAAATTTTTCGTATGCTGATTGCAATACATGCTTCAATACCTGAAACACCAATATGTAAATTCGATAAACGTAAACATATTCCTAACAAACACACAACATTTAAAAGCAATACTACCAACCCCTAATTTCCAAACAACAATGTTTCATATAAAAAGAGACAGCTATATCTCACCTTGGAAAGAGAAAAGGACAAAAAATCAAAGAAGCGAATAAGCCAAGAAACATTGAGAGAGCAACGGAGAATACTGTTCGTTAGTATCTTTTAATTTCAGCTAATTTTTATCTTCGGAGAGGCGACGTTTTTTACTCTAGCACAAGCCATTAGCTTTCATGTACTTGGGTGTTGTGATTTTGATACTTTAAAACGTGTTTATTAACACATTTTTGTATGTATTTTGCCTTGTAAAGAAAAACCGCAAATCGCTGAGTAGTTTTGAGTCAAAGGATAAAATAGTGTCTTACATTGGCTAAATGATAATTGTTTTTTTATGTAACTGAAAAATCTATAATTTCTGGGTGAAATAATTTGCCTAGTATAGAAAAATAAAGACTAACCAATTGATTAGAATTGATTAAATATAATCCACTTACTTAATTTAATAATATATATGAAAGTAGTCAAGTATGAGTTGAAGTTTTACTAAATCGATTGTATTTAATACCAGTTAATAGGATGACTTGCAATTATATTAGTAATAGTAGAAATGGCCTTCTACATACATCTACTTCTATAGTATAGAGCAAAGGTCTCCTCCCGAGTAAGAAAGGCCTAGAGTTCACTACGCTAGCCACTAGCGGGGCTTTGCATGCCCTCAAAAAATGGGTTGAACCACTCTTTTAGGTTTCATACATACAAACATACATAAGATCACGCCTTCTTTCCATAGGGGTAGGCAGATAAGGTTTCATATTAAAATTATTTACTATAATCTAATTATTTACAACCGTAATCGGCTAGACTCGGTTCCTTATTAAGAAATAGGCGATCAAGTAATTTTATTACAATATTAAATTGCCAGCTGTATAATTTTATTAGCTACTATGAACTGATTAAAATACCTTGTTTGATCGCTTTTTATATGTACTGTTCAGCCTCTAGTTACATTGTTATGGTCGTAATGGTAATAAGGTTATCTTATGTGATAAACGGTGTTACATTGTAAAAGTTTGTGCTAAGATTTTGTCTTGATAAGGAAGTTATTATTTGAATAAAACTATTTTATTTTTATAAAGTAGAGACATGTTGTTTAATTTCTATTCTTGGACAGTTAATTTACTTAATTTGGGTGTAAATTAGCGAACCAATCGATTAGGTTAAATATTGAGACTCTATTAAGATTATTATCTGAATAGAATCACCATAGAAACTTTACTATTTTTTCCAAAAAATATATGCAAATAAAATATTTCTCCCTTAAAAATTACGTCACATTTGAAGAGATTGCCAAAAAGTATCAAAACCTCTCCCTCTTACTACAGTACTGAAGAAATCTAATTTTTGTCGAGTTTTTCTCTTATTCCGCCGTCCCCAGGGGGCGCTGTTTTCCCGCCAATTTGTGTGTGCTTGTGAAAATTTAACCGTTGTCATGTCGTACCGTTTCACTTCATGTTAATGAAGTGTTATTTGCTATCTGCCTATTCGTTTTTCCTGTTATTTTTTTATGATTTTTAAGCTATTTAGGTAGTTGGAAAGCAAAGTAGAAGCTACTCATATTTTGCGGAAATAGGTCAAACATTTTTTACAAAAATAAATCTATTTTAATAGTACAAACAGACGATATGCGATATATGTGGAGTATTTTTTGCTTACACAATAATGTACCTATACTTTTTGAAGAGATGTAAATATCTAGATAAGGATAACTGAAATCCCTCAATTTCACCACCCTTTCCTCACCATATTTACAATTCACAAAAACCCATAAACCACCAAATTGCGTAAACAATATTAAAAAATGATCGTCATAAAATATTCAACTCGAAAACGCTCAGGTGTACGAAAAAACATCTCTTTACGAGCACTAAGAAAGTTTTCTAATAATGTCTCGAGTTAAGAGTGTCCTACCGCTAATTGCGAAATAAATTTTCAAGTTTTAAACCAAAAAACTCGCGGCCGTGAGTTACGACGAAGGAAAAAAAGATTACACGAATGTTGCAAGAAAAATGGCTGCGGACGGTAAACGGGTATTCATAGTCTTGCCGCTTATTTGTGCTTTTTAAGCGCTTATTATTTAATAATTTAATATCTTTATGGAAAATGTATGTTAGTTGGTTGATAAAAATGATATATTTTACAAGACTGAAATTTTAAAGTCATGAATTTGCTTTTTACAAGATAATGTTTTATCAAGTCTGTAATATGATTATATCGCATAGCATGGTTGAAATTTCCTTTTTTCGTATACCGACGTTTTGTTTTAATGCTGCTTCGTAAGTTCTTTTTCTAGTAAGTAAAATTAAAAGTCTCTAAATCACTGCTACTAAGTTATGAGGAAGTACAATCCAGTTATGAAATTACCATCACAAGCGAACGATTCTATGATATTATTTATAAATACCTGAGTCTGTTTGATTGAATCGTTATAAGAATAAAATTGTTATAAATTATTTATGTTATCTCATGTTGATTAATTGATTGTAGATTTTATCATTTTTTATTTATGATACTTCTTCTGAACAAAAATGCAGCTTGTATCTACGGTTTGCGTATTTTTGCAATCTTTGCCTTAGCGATAATTGATAGTACTTAAAAATAATAGGACTCTGTTGTCATTTTAAATACACAAAATAATAATAAATGTGAAATTCTATTTGTTACACATTAGCGGCTAAACCGTAAACTAACTAACTTTTATAAAACTTATTTGGACCACATTAACTAGGTACAGATATAATTCAAGAATCTAGAATATTTTTATTTGTTTTTCGCCTTTCCAAGAAGGGCACTAGCAGATTTCTATCCGTTAGTTTAAACCCACAATATTTTCAACTTCAAATGATAAAAAATGTGGCCAAGAAAAAGATACTGAACAGTCCTTCTTATGAATACGGCATAGAAAGGGGTTGGAGCAAAAATTATGAAAGATGGTTGAAAAGTGGTAAAAATTAGTGAGAGCCGAGGGTGATACCGTCCACTTGATGATGTTTAAACGTTATTGTTTGTATCGTCACGTCCCTTAAGTGGGGTAACCGGGGTGAGTTGGAGCAACATTTTTAGGAGAAAAATATAGGTCGGCGTTTTAGGGTTTTTTTGTGAAAGTAAAGAACAAGAGTGGGGTATTTTGGTTTTTAGTTCATCAATGTCTTTTGTATGAGTTAGAAGTTCTCAAGTCGGTTAGATACTGTTAGTGTAAGTAGGTAATAAATAAATGTTTTATTAAAAGTTAAAAAAGTTAATTTTAAATGGATTTTTAAGACTGTCGGAGAAAAAGAAAAAGGTTTTTTGTCATAAATAGGTATAGGTACACACAGTTTTTTAAAAAGTTGCTTCTGCAATTTTCAAGGCTAATTTCTTTTAAGCTACTAAGTGTATTTTAATTAAGCATTCAAGTAAAAGTATTGCTTTCTGTTTGCAAGTGTCCTATTTGCTTTTAAACTTTTTCTAATGTATTTTATTTTAAAATTAAAACTAGCTATTACTGTCGCTATTAAAAGTGTATAGCGAAGAAAAATCGATGGCCGAGTTAAATATTCAAGTGACTGCAATTAACTTGTATCTAAATAATACTGCTTCTAATTAACAATGTTTTTATGAATTTAAATAGTTGAACAAGTTTAACTTAAGTAAGGTAAAAATTATTACGGATTTTTTAATGAAGATTTTTACAACAGTTAATCCGTTTTTCATTACAATTTGCAAGATTAATTACGTTTATTATATACGCATAAAAGATGTATAAGTTGCTTATAAGTTTAAAATTAGTATGACCATTTTTGAAAGCAGATATAAAGTTAAAAGTAAAAAGATATAGCCGTTATTTCGCGCAATGCAACGTATTTTATTTCAGATACGTCAAATGTGAGGATAAAACATATTTTTACACATCAAAACGTGTCGCGGACAAACTACATACTGTGGTGTAAAATCAAGGCGGTTTTGACATAAAAATTGAATACTTTTAACAAACAGTGCATAAACGACTACGACGATATTTTCGTAAAACCTTTTATCATTTTAAAATGGCCTTATTTGCAGCCTAAACAATAATATTTAAGTAACAAACAAATATGTCATCTAGATAACCTGGATTTACAGATTAACTATTATTTTAAAGAAATCTATTGATTTTATAACTGGTCCATTCATTCACGCGACTTAAAACCACTTATACGCACTTCTGTTACCATTACAATTACGTAACAAAATTTCTTACTAACATTTTTCCTTACAAAAGTACAGTCATTACAAAATTTCTTAACCTTTTCACCGCCACGGACGTTAAGAGACGTAAAATTGAAAATCGCTCACGACGCCATCGACGTGATAGCACGTCAAAAATATCACTTTTTTATAGTTCAAAATAAACATACAACAATACGTTTCAAGTGTTTTCTTTCTCCTGTTATTATTACCTAAACATATTTATTACATTATTACACAAAGACATATAATAATTAGACAGTTGTACCTGAAAAAAAAACAAAGTAAATCATCATGCAAAATGTATAAATTTAGCCCGCAAATCCACGCCACAGACGTGAAGACGCGTCAACTAGTGATGTGCAAGGAAAAGGACTACAATCTAAACACTTTATGCAATATTTCGAAAACAAATTGAAATACTTCACTCCTTTCTGAAAAAAAAATTTTTTGTCTGATATGTTTTAAATTAGATTCAATACAAACCTAAATATGTAATAAAACTACCATATCTAGTGATAAACTCATGACTAAATAAGTGCAAATCGATCATTTTGTGGCAACTCTCGCGCATCTCTATTAGCGGAATCCCTTACAGTGCTTCGTACGCCACTGACGGAATCAGACGGCGCGCTCTGACGTCACCCGCGCTGCTGGACACTCGTAGTGTTGTTGCAATACGTTATTAATAATAGGTACATAAATTCTTGTGTATAATAAATTATCAATAATGTCGTCCGAAGTAACTTGGGTTTGTTTATCGGCGTAATTGACTTTTCTTTTTTTATTTAAATTGCTAATTAGGCTTGGTGAACATGGACGAGAATCTTTAGAAGTAGACATAATTAGCAAAATATTTTCGTAGTACGCGGAATAACAGTGACATTTCGAATCATAGAGCACAAAACATATTTATTTTACCGAGTCATAGAGTTCTTTCAAACTGTGTTTCCATGTTACTACATCAAAATTAATTTTATAGACTAGAAAAATATTACGAAAATTTTATTTCTACATTTATTAAAATCGTAAGATACGAGTACGAAACAATTGTGCAAAATTGAGTATTGATTATAATTTAACGTATTCAGATGAATGATTAAACGTAACGATATATTATACTTCACTCCGACTTGCCACACTGGTACATCTCTAATATAAGGCGGCAAAATTTGAAATCGCAGCGCTGACCACGCCAGTGGCGTTTCTTAACGTCAAAAGGTGTCGTCACAACTGGGATTAGTGCTGTGACTTTTTGAATAAAATATTTGAATTAAGTACTTTTTTTATGCAAATTGTTCGTGTATATCATTGTTATTTTTGGGTAATGAGTACTGAGTAGTGTAAAGTTGACACATGGGAGAAATTCAATAAAATTTTGTGGTACTTTTATGCAATTTTTACTCATAATATAAGAACACGTAAAATTAATCGAAGTTTTATCGATATACACTTTTCCCGTGACTATTATTTTGTAGGTATAAACGAAGGAATTTATTGCTTGGCGTGGGGAACACCGATTTTCAATATTACTCTGGCGGTGAAAAGGTTAACACAATTTTCAACCCTTTAACACAGTATCAAGCCATCGATTCGCTCCAGAAAAACTCTAGACTATCAAATCTTTCCAAACCTATTAACTTTAAAAGCCGGTCGGTCATTAAACGGTCGTTTTTTTAAAACGTCGTCCGTTGAACAAATTTTTCCACCCCACTTGAACACTTTTCATAATTAGAACCCCCCACCCCCTCGTTACAAGATGTTACAGTTGCGAAACGTTTAAAAAATATAATTTTGTCTCTGCTTCTGTGATAGTCGAAATTTGATTTTTGAATTTGGAGTGGAACTTTTTAAATTGTAACGGCTCTTTACTTTTTTTTTATTTGAACTAACATTTTGATAAATAATAGGCTACCGTATCTTTTTTTTTTAACTAAAGCCTGTATTTTTTTCACGTAGTTAGTCGATTTTTTTTACGACTACCTATCAAAAGTAGTTCCAACAACAAGATGAAGTTATACGCCGCGAATTAACGTTTATCTTGGACTTAAGTTCACAAAGGAACACCTACAAAGCTTCTTTATTACTTTAGCGATGTTACGTCTTGAAAAATCGCAACCATCTTCATCGTTGTCTCAAACAAAAAGCTTAAAAGACATTAATATATCGCCAAACATCACTTACATTTTCAGAGTCGAGAAAAAAAAACTTCTAAGAGACACTTAACGTACATCATTAAAAACATTTTTAAAACAATATTAAATACATAAAAGGGATGCCGAACAAAAACTGAGACAACTTAACCGAATTGATTTATACAGAACCCGGTATAAAACGAAATAAGTACAGTCGGAACAAAAAACTTTAACACATGTCGTGTTCGGACGGCCGATGTCAAAATCGTCTCAATTTTGTACCGAAAAACAATTGGTATCTGAATTTTAAATTCGCTCGGGTCATTTTCGGTGTATTTTTTCGCAAAGCGGCACTATAATAAATCTAGAGGCAATAACAATAAATTCATTGCGGATCGACATGCAAATGTTGAAGGATTTTTTTCGACAATGTGTAGTACTTTTGTTTTGTAAGTTAAAAGTTGTGGAGCGGTTTTTAGGATTTGTTACTTTGATTTTCGGATTAGTATTACTAGTATAAATGAAGTGCATAGTATGAAATAAATGTAACCCGTAGGATTAGTAGTTATTAACGAATTCTCTTATTGTTTGCGAAGTTGATAAGTTGTTTAAGTTGCTTCATAAAAATTGAATATGTTGCGTATTCTGAATATTATTTAAGGCTCAATATTTTTTAAGTATAAAGTGAAATAATACCATTTGGCCAATAACAGTCTCATATCGTAAATAAAACTAGTGATAGTAATATCTCATTGCCTTTTGTATTATATTGACTAAACTCTATTTGATAGAATCTTGCCTAAACTCTATCTTCGTAATAATAGTATTAGAATTACTAACATTTTTTATCATTCAAAAGTTTCATCAAACATCAAGATAATCCTAAACACCACAAATCTGCCATCAAAATCATATCCCAAAAAAATGTACAGTTATTCTCAAAAAAAGATGTTAGCAAAGTCGACTCCACGCCTCTTGCCCGCCCACAAAAGATCAAGTACCCGACCGCGCACAAAGAGTGCAGTTTTTATTTTGGCCGAGTGTACTTTTCCGTTTCGTTCCTCGTTACTTGGTTTATTTTTTGAAGCACCTGTACTTACTTTTTTGTTATTTACATGAACGTTGTTTTTTAAAACGTATGTTGCTATCGTATGATTTTTTTGAAAAAACTTTTTTTCGAAATATTTTTGTTTTTACTCTCGATTTCGGTTTTAGAATTTGGTTTTTGAGGGTTTATGTGTTTGATGGTTATACGTTTTGCCTAATCCTGTACCTAATCCATCAGAAGGTTTCTATTTATTATTTTGTAAGAACGTCCAAAAGTAATTCCATTATAGAAACAAAATTTATATAACCTATTCTTTTTGAAGTAAGTAATTTAAGGTATTAGTTCCTTTAAAAAATATACACAGTTTAAAATTTCAGTTTCTTTAAAATTTGTTGCCTAAATTCCCGTTAAACGGCTAAACTCCCCTCAGCCGTATCATATCAAAAAATCTAGCACATATTATTACAAAAATTGCAACAATAACATGCAGATGTGCAATTGAAGCACTTCCTGACTTATCATACGCCACCTTTCACGCAGATGGCAACGGAAAAACGAACAAAAAACAATATGGCGCTCGAATCTCGATTAAATATATTGTTAACACGCCCTCGGCGTTTTATCGCAAGATTTTTTATCTTGACCGATTCTATGAGAATATGTTTCTTTATAATGAATATTCAAAACGTAGATCGAGTCCTAGATTCTTTATAGTTCCTGTTTATAAAAACATTGCCGCCACCCACAGTTTAGATTTCAGATAAAACACTTTAGTACTAACGTTTACGATCTTATTCTAATGGGAAGTTTATAAAATGAAAACTCACCTTAATTATTAAAATATAAGAGTTATTGGTATAGTAACCAATACCCCGTTTATTTGGGGATGCGACTTAGCGACTGTACACGCACTTAATATATTTAACAAACATTCAAACATTAGAATCGTTACTATAAAAGTATAAGTTGTGAAACGGAACGTAATATCCAATTTAGAACTGTCAATCAAATTTCAAACTACGAATCGATATATTCCAATTTCGATTATGGAATTTCCTGGAAATAAGAACGCATACAGTCGCCGCGACGCGTCCCCTACTTTTGGAAGATAACAATACACATTGAAACAGATGCCAACTCACTCGCTGAAGTGTAGACCAGCACTCCTCAAGCGTTCGCTCGCTGATGCTCTGCCCTGACCGCGCTTGTTGCTGCATGAAACAAACGAAATAATAAGAACACAACTCGACGTGAAATCCTATCGAGAATCTGAAACCTTTAGTAATCCTATTACTATTAAAGTACATTTTCGTTAGTATATCGTAAAAGTAAGTTCTTTTTTCAAATTACTAAAGGTCACAGATAAAATAAAAATAAAAGTTATATATTATAATGAAAGAATAATAAATTAAAAGCATAATTGAACTACGAACCACAATATTTTATTGTACAATAAAATACTGAGCAAGAATAGAAAAAGAAATGTTAATTCAATATTCATTTGAGTTATGAATAATAGTGAGCTTCGCTATTGTTAACTATGAAATAAAATATCAAATAAAATATAAAAACGTAGCTCTATGGAAACTCATTCGTTTGAAATTATATTTTGTAACGAAAAGTAGGTATTTTAATAAGTAGTTAGTACCTACAAATACGTAGTGAAATTCGAAGCGTCTCTTAGTAACTGTATTTACGTTTCACATTACTATTAATATTTCGTTATGGAAAAGTTTTTGTGTGTTGTAGAATATGGATTTTTCCTAGGCGTATTAACTTCGTGGAAAAACTAATGACTTAACTGAATTTATGTAGTTGTCAACCTAGTGTCAAAGTTGTCTAGGCGTTATAAATCGCCTAATGATTTTTTTCTTGAATAACTATTAAGACCAATTTTCAGCATGCTTTCTAAAGCACTGAGACGCTCTGTTCAAATATCATCAAGTGGCCATCTATCATAGAAAGATTTCTATGATAGTTTTTTCAAAGATTGCTTAACCCACTGATCGTTTACCGATTGGTCAGCAAGCTACGCCTCGAATAGTTTAATGGAAGTCAAACTCACAAGTTCTCATAGCAACAAAACAAGAAGAAGAAATAAAGAAAATAATAATTACATCAATATTCAGGTTATTGAGGAAATTTACCAGTGCGAAAGGCAACATCGTGTTGCGATCTCCGATGGGCGCTTCCCCGGTCGGTGACGACTGCTGCGGCTGCGTGCGCAAACAATACAACGTTATGAACGATATTACTTACTAAAACTTAGAAAGACCCGAGTTTTTAAATAAGAACTTTTACTTTTCTAGATTCCAAAAAAATAGTTCTTAATTCCAGAAGATAATAATTGAAAGTTCTAATTTCCAGGTTTTAAAATTAGAACACAATAGTTTACAGTTTAAATTTGAAAAATGAGACGTTCCAATTTTCGGAATTTAAAAACTCGAGTATATCGATATGGAATACAAAAATTTTCTATGCTTAAGTTTTTAATATAGATTTTAGTGAATAAATGTTACTAATTAAAAAATGAAGTAAACTTTCTAGTCCAGGCAACCAATTTTAGTTGAAGTTTATTAATCGACAGTAATTAAAGCCCATCGAAGCCATTTGACTTTGAAACAAGCAATTACGAATAGTTGGTAACTAACATTAGTAAAAACGGAAAACACACTTACCGGTAACTACGGTTGACAACCATAAACTACACAACACTTCGTGCACATGCGGTTAAAAAAACCAAAGGTTAAAATAACGAAAAAAACCGCTACAAAAAAAACCATAAGTTTCAAAGCCCAATGTCCACTGAAAATACCCAGTTTGTATTTATTTTTAGATTAGTATATTAAATATTTTTGTAAAAATAAAATTGTAAAGTAACCCAGTTTTCAATTAGTAATTTGATACTTAAATGACCCAAATTAATTACATCATTCAAATACGCTACAATTAAAAAAATATCATATTTTTCTTTTAAATTCAAAATCATTCTAAATCACAGTGGACAGTGTCTAAGCAAACGAAAAACATGAAGCCGACGAAATAAAAAAGTATTTTAGTAAAATTAAATTTTAAAAAAAGGACAGTCACGAACACTTAGAGTAAAAAAATTATTTACATCGATATTATTGAGTGTTGATAGTAAATTTACCAGCGCAAACGGTACGAGAGATCTTTCACTCATCGTCGAGTCGGCAGATGGTGATTGCTGCTGCTGTCCAATGAAGCGTGAAAAAGAGATTTTTTTGGTGAAAATCATGGTCAATTTTGGTAAAGAACATAGATATATCATTATAGGAGCAAAAAAAATTAATAGTGTCGATGTTACATCATTTGAACTGCAGTTTTGCCTTTGCGCTACATTGTAAGAACTCGTTATCATACGTTTAAGTTTCAACTGTCTGTTACCAAACAGAACATAACGACGCCCACCGCAACGTTTGTTACAAAAAAAAACAATAAACCTCATTATTTTGTTAACAAACCCTCAACTCAACAACAAAATTAATAAATCAAATTTTAATTAACAATTTGAAAAAAACTAAACCACAAAAGCGCAACTATGAACCGTTAAATCTATCGAAAAAACCGATGAATACCGAATGAAACGAAACCGGTTTGTTATTCAAACAGAAAATTTGTAAAAAAAACGATTCGCAACAAATATCTGTCAACACCCCTTTGGTGAAACAAAGCGGTAGGAAAAAAAATTAAAATAAAATGTTCACAGCCCTAATCCTGTGCGCCGTGGGAAACACAAGGTGAACGTATCCGAAACTAATTTAAAATGTAATATTCTTTCGTCTGTTGTTTAAATTTTGAATTAAGAAAGTTATTACTATTTCCTTTCTTTTTATTTTTCATTGGCTGAATTGTGTTTTACTTTAAATTCGGAATTTAATGTTCCGAATTGAAATTGAATCATAGATTGCTTTTAGTTTTTACTTGCGGTTCTAAAATTAGAATATGGATATTTCATTATGCCTTTTTACTAGGTTAGAAATTAGTTCTTATCGCATACAGATATTTATTTATATCAATCTAAACATTTCACAACTTTGTAGCGTGAATGTTATACACAACAATGTTTCAAATAAAAAAGGAAGATCGAAAATCCTCGCGCCAAAATCACTTTATAATCTGTCTTTAAATTTATCCGTTCTACCAATTTTAGAACAATCAAACGCTATAGAAATATAAATGTACGTTATTGTGACAAAAAATATCACTGAGCCGGCCCGTCAAATATCAAATAATAAGCCATATGCTCAAAACAAACAGTCGTTGAAAATAAAAAATATAATCGACTTCGCCGACAAGTTGATCACAGGTAATACAGAAATAATAGAATTATCACAGATTATTGTAATTTACATATCCTTTGTAAAACCGGATGCGGCATAAGGACACAAAAACGATTTAATAATAAGTTTGACGCAAGGACCTTAACCCTTTCTTGTGTTAACAAAAGCTTTACAATATGTTGCCTTGGTCTCTGTCTTTTTTTTAATTTTATAAGGAAGGGATCATTCAAATTTGGAACGGGTTTCACCTCGAGTAATCTGAGGTCAGTTGATCAAGACTGTTTGAACAAGATAGACGTGATTTAAAAATGTTTTTACATTTAACTAAACACGTATTTACATTTAATAATGTTTGTTTTCAAGTGATGTGACGAAATGTATTTAATACACGGACTGTAAACACTTTGAGTGGAAATATTTCAGCTGTTTCTAACTTCAGGTAAGTTTTCACGGCTACTTTGCCGACGGAGCGTAATATCAATTTGAAAAACGTTAGAAGTTTCCCTCAGATTTTACACTGTTTTGCGTCCGAAAATGTTATCTAATTCCATTTGATATTTTACTTTCTACCTAAATAATAATTATTTGTTTGTATTTTTTGTTTTTGTAAATTAAAACTGATTATTTTCACAACGTAAATATTTTCAACACTTTCTAGACCTAAAATTTCCTAAGAAAAGATATGAAAACACTCACCTGAATTTCATTCACCAGTTTTTCAGTCATAATCTTGTGATCAGGAGTCGCTGGCGGCTGAGGCGTCGGTGGAGCCGGTCCTGGCTGGTTGTGGCTCTCACCCAGCTGGTCCTGGCTGGGGGAGCCAGGCCGGCTTCTGTTCCAGAAGTCCTGCATCTTGAACTGCCTCTGGGCCTCAGCCGCTTGCTGCAATGTTGGTATGTGGAGAGATAAGGGGGCAGCGCGAAGGTCGAGCGCGCTGCCTCCCGCGGAAGCCTCGTTGTTCCCCTCGGCCGCTGTCATCTTGAACGAGTTCTGAAGCCAGCTGGCCACAAAGTTGTCCTCCTCCTTGGGGGGCTCCAGGAGTCTCGGGAACGGCGGCGCGGCGCTTGGCTCGAATGCGCCCTCGCCGCCGACCTGCTCGCCTTCTTCAGCTATTTTCGGTACTTTAGCCTCCCTCGGTGAGCCCTCCTCTACCGCTTCCGTCTTCCGATACTCATGGAGGTCCCTGTACCTCTCCTGCAGCGCTAGGGATATGTTTTCATTGAAGTATTTCAACATTAATTCCAGTTTGGGACGTATCGTCACAACGAGGACATGCGATCGCTCGCGGTTCTGTTATTCACACTCTTTCCGTACTCCGGGCCCGATGTCTTCGGCGATACCGCGGATCTGCAATACAACAATCTCTTTAGCGAAAGAGCGCGACGCGGCGAAACCGAAAAAAAATTCGCGAAAAGTTAACGCGGCGACGTTATTTTATTTTTTTTCGCGGCCGAGACACCCCCGGAAAAGCGAAGTCGTGCCGTGGAAAGCGGAAACGAGACCTTCTTGAGACGCGGGCGGGCGACGACTAACTTCTTGGTGGAAAACTTGAGCGTCGCGACGCTTTCTTGCGGGGTGGGGCGGACGCGCGCGCCAGCCGAAGACGCCGGTCCAACTAGCAAGACGCGGCGCCGCCCCCGCCGCCTTAGACGTAGCCAAGAACATCCCCACCGACGCCGGGCGCACGCGCCCCGCGTTTTTTCCGCGGAAAAATGCGTCCGGTCAAGGAAAAGACGCGCGGCCGGCACCGGGCGGCCGGCGTGTGAGCGCCGCGGCCCCGCGCTCCCCGCTCGCCCCCGCACACCGACTCGGACACGATTTCCCCAAAAACGCATGACGGACCACTCGGACTACGGCCGAAATAAGAACTATTAAAAAGGGCGCTAAGGACGCCGCAGGGTGTTCGCCCCTCTCGCTCGCCCGACCCCGTTTCTATCCCACCCTTGCATGCGAGAACGGGACGAGTAGAGCTCCCCATTTTTTTCTAAGCCGCTATTAGTGAGGGAGGAAATGAAAAAGAATGGGTTTCTTTGTGATTTTTTCTTAATGACGTCTGTCTCGCTCGCACTCGTTGGTTACGTATAGCGCTGTTTCGTGTGGAGTTTTTAAGCATTTCTTTTCGACGCCTCTTTTACTATTGTGGTTTTTTTTCAATGTTCAGGCGGGGCTTAGCTTATGGGGTATTAGCCAACGGTGTTATTGAGATTTTACTTTTTCCTGTTTTTACCTAAAGTTGAGGAAATGAGTTACCGAAGTTTTTTTCCTGTTTCTTTGTGAATTCTTTTGGGGGTTTCATACCTACAGAATATTTTGTGAGATGAAGAAAAATTATCCTAAAAATAACTATTTCTTTTACAGGTACTTTATGACCATGAACATTTAATATTGGTAGTAGAAAAGAGTGATATATTTCGAGTAGTGTAGTAAGGTTCGTATCTAAGCAAAGTGGTTGTATCGACAAGACTGGGCGCCTTCGTAGCGTTTTCTCCGCGGCTTTTCTCTTCGCTACCCCACGACAGATGGCGTAGCGTGCTACGAAACCGGTATTTTACTGGTTCTTTACGTGTCTTTAGAACATTTATTAATTATATTTAAGAAGATATAGATATAGATCCAAATTATTTACTATTTAAAAACTGATATTTTATTAAATGAGATTGATTTTAGATTTTCTTTACGGAGTAGCTGTTTTGTCAATTTTGTCTCATTGTCGTACGACGTAACATTTATTCAGTCAAGATGTTTTTCTAACAAAAACGAGTGTAATTTTTATGGTCAAAATTCATTTAAATTATTTAATAAGGAAGTGAACCATCATAATATTATAAGATGCGATAGATTCTCATATTCTTTATGTCATCAATTCGTCCTAATTGTTAGTGTTTTTATAGTTATAAGTCTAATAATGTTAAATATTTTGTTATTAAAATAATATTTTATATTTACATGTAATTTTTGTAATCTAATTTTAACAAACTAAATCGTCTGTTCTAATAAAATTGTATAAAACTAACCGCGACTGTGGCGCCTCCTATTCAAAGTATGAATACAATTTAATAACATGTTTATTCAATCTAATTAAAGTATATTTAACAAGTTAAAATAAAAATAATGAAAACGTGTTTTAGAAATAAATATCCATTGTGTGTAAAATTTTTTTAGCTTACACTGACTATTGTATGTACATACTTATTTTTGTCTACAATGACTTTTAAAAATAAGAATACCATCTCAATATGTGCGAAATTTTTACAGAATAATTTTTTTCAAACCTATATTTTTTATAATAACTTTAAGTCCGAACGTCTTAATTGTACAATAGACTTAGACTGACTGGAAAATAAATGTGTCATCTCATAATTTATGAATTTTTTTACATCTTTTTTTTTCTAACTACATTTTTTCTTTAATATCGCTAAGCCCGCCCACGTCTTATCAATAAGTCATTAGTAAGACAATATAATGACATAATGAGCAGGAGGGGCTGAGGAGTGTCGCTACGGTGAGTGACCACGGTAGCCCAATGGCTGGAAAAACTATGATAGCATCATTAAATCATTACTAGTATATGAAGACATTATTTTTGTATTGTTGTGTTAGTCGTAACTTTTGAGTACTAGTTGTACAGTTAAGCCAAAATTAAATAGTATTTTATTGTTATGTAGCCTAATTAAGCATTTGTTAACGCTATTTGCAAGAAAATAGATTATATTTTAGAATAGAAAAAATGTTTTATAGTTTTTTAAGAAAGTAAGGTTATTTATTTCTATTATGAAATCGAAAATTTGATCACAAAGATGCATTTTTGAAATGTTTTAAGTATCTTATAATTGTCTTACACAAAATCGATGGGTTTTATATTTAAGCGTATTAAAAAATGGTACTGTCATAACAAGTAATTTCTATGACACAAACTATGAGTTTAAAAAAAATGTATTGTAATTATCTGATTAAATCTTTGTAGCTTCCTGATTAAAATAAATATTCATATAACAAAAAAACCTTGTTTAATTTTCACCAATGAATACCTCACAAAAACATAAAAACAAATGAAAATAATTTCATCTCAAAAACGTTTACTTCAACTTCTAAACAAACCCTTCTTTATGGTTCGTATAAAAGTCGAATGGTTCTTATAGAGGTTGAGAGTATCGCGTCTGAATTTATTTACAAGAGAGGGTTCGTATGTAAGTTGGGTTCTTATAGAAGTCGAAAGGGTTTGTTTAGAAGTTGAGGTTCGTATCTAAGTAGGGTTCGTATGTGAGTCGTGGATAAGTTGAATATGATATTGGTTGTAGTGAAAATTTATTTGGTCGTTTTAAAATTATCTTGTTTAAATTGTTTCAAAAATGTTTCGTTATTTGTAGACAAGGATTATTTGAGTTGACTTTTCAAGAACTGTTAAAATATTTTTTAACCACCCATTACGATATTTTCATTCGCTGATAAAGCAAAGAATATTTATTTCTACATACACAAGTAACTTTAAAAATAATATTATTTTATATACTTGCATTTTATCTAATTTCAAGTTTAGTATAACGAACATTAAGTAAAACTTAGTTTGACTTGGAATATTTCTGAAAACTTCAAAAACTGAGTGACTGACTGATAGACAACGCATAGCCGAAACTACTGAGTAAAAAAGAGTTGAATTTTGTTATGAAGATTCCTTAGGAAGTGTAGAGGAGTGCTAATATATTTATACTTATTGAAAATTCCTCCCGAAAAGAAGGATAAGTATTTCATAAAAATCTTTTAGTATTTGAACGAATTTGCGAGTAAAGCCAGGGTAATAAGTTAATCTATCTTTATATTAATGTTGTCTATTAAAACACTGAGATTGTACCGTAATTCCCGCTACATACTTCGACACCCACACTATCAGTGGTCTATGCAAATATTTGACTCGTACGGGACTCGAACCTACGAGTAGTGAAGATATATTTTCTTGACCTTTTATACGGGAAATGTTTGATAGAATGAGGACGAAAATTTAATTATACCTACCTACTACTACTTATTTTTTATATTGTTATTCAAAGATATTTTAGGATAAGCAAAATGTTTTGAATTATGCTTCTATTCAGTATATTTCTTTATAGACAATGCAAGTAAACGATTCCATATCTCGTCCAAAACTTTAAAATTAGCTTACTTCACACAAAATCTTTTTGAAAATCTCTCTTAGCATAGATCTGAAACATAATTATGCTACTAAATCCCCAATTCCTACAGCATACGTATCTTATAAATTAGTTTTTATTACTTTTCGATTCTAGTTTACATTAAAATATTCAAATAGAAACTACTATAACGTACTTAAAATACAGTCGTAATGTAACAAATACACAGACATACGTACAAACAGATAATAATAATATCGAATTAAACAATGAATCGAATGACCCTTCGTTTTAGGGACCAGTTACAATGGACGCGATGTCGTATTGTTTCTGACCTACTGCAGGCCAAAAGAGTAGTTATGCGTTTTGAAATTTTATACAGATTATTGAAAGTGCGTTTTGAATACTACTCGTAGAAATAAATTGTTAGGTTGTGATAAGGACTTGCATCAAAAATATAAAGCGAACTAAGCAATCGCAATAATTGCGATGATTGTCTTATGATGTTGTAAACAGTTGTTCCGTAGAAAATAGAAGTAGGTATATTTTTGTGTAAAAATTGATTTTAGGAAATTATAGTGTTGAAAATTACATATTGAAATTATAGTTAATAAGTGTAATTTTTTGCATAGACCCGTGACTAGTAAAAAAATATTCGCGAAACCTTCAGCATTTATATCTAATTATCTAATAACAGAAATCTTCAGACAAATCCCGATCCAATCGACTTAACATTTAAGCGTCCAATCATTGAAACGACTAACAAACTAAAAAATAGACTAATAAAACTAAGACTAATTAGTTGAACATAGTACGTAATAAAACTAAGAGGTGTAGTAGATCTATCAGAGATACAGACAGACCGATTTATATGACTGTAAATAGGGTTGCCTCGAGACAAGACAAGACAAGTGAAAAAGAAAAGGTGTTTCGAAAATTGGAGTTCTTAATTAAATGAATGTATGTATTTTTTCTGCTTACTTAATCTTGCAACGATATATAATTATATTTGAAGATAAATCTCTTCTAAAGCAAATATTAGATAAACTATATCGAAGAAAGTCTCTTTCCTTTTTTTCTTTCGGGGGTTTTTATAAAACATTAGCATGTAAAAAAAAAGATATTTAAAGGCGAAAATAAATAAATCTCTGTAAGCAATTAATTAATAAAATTTTGCTTATTAGGCTCTTATTTCAACGATTACCAGTATATCAATAAATTATTTTGTTACTGAAGGATTTTTTTTAGAATTAGCGAAATGTTTTTAACATATCTCAGCCTATTATTACATTTTGTGCTCGGTGGCAGCCCTGCTGTAGGCTGGCAGCTTGAAACGAACGTTATCTTCAAGCAAGAGGTAAAATATTTCAGTCTAAGTGAGTGATATTTTTAATGGCGTGATTTTATATATCAATACCTTATTATATATAAGATATTCATGTCTATTATATTTCGACAAGAGCAGGAAAAGATTGTATCAAATGATAACGTATTTGATTCTATAGTTAGAGAAAATAAAAAAGTTTCGACATTTCACCTAATTTTTCGTATATTAGTATTATTTTATTAGCTTTTACTTATATTATTATTATATTATACGTTGTATTATACGTTTGTCTTTTCCATCTCGGAGCTATGGAGTCCCGGAATTTTGGAAGATGTGCGTGGGACCGGAGACAACACACAGGGGCCCTTTTATACAGTTCTAATATAACAAAGATGTAATGTGACTCAATTTTTAATATTATTACAATTAATAACTTTACTACTACACTACATCATTACAAAACTATTTACATAAATCTTGATAGAAATTAACTTAAAGTGGTACCAGTTTCTTTTTTTTGCGTCACGCGTCGTGGTATTTCTTTTCATCACAATCGACCGGTAAGCGTACCCAGAATGCTGGCAGCATTGCCACGTTATATTATAATTGAATTTTATTATATACTTAGTAAATTCATCGTATTAAAAGAGTAATATAAAGACCGAACCCAGTACAGGCTAGTACAACAAACTGGGCGCACTGTATCTCGACAGCTGTTCCATCGCCATTGTTACTGTATTAACTTGTGTCATATCCGGCCGTATCGCACACACACTTTATATTATAAGTATTATAATATTGATTGTGTGACGTTGTGTGGATTGGTGATCGATTCCTGGATTTAATTGACATTAAAATATTATACATCAGTATGACTTTTACTGTAATATTTCTCGACCATTCACGCAAATATATGCTTTATGTGGCCCGACGTTTCAGCGTAAATTAAATTCAGATTGCTTTCTTTTGTGTTTTGTTTCGAAAGCTAATCACTTAGACATCAGGGGGGCTATCACATATCTCAGTTGACAACTATTTGAAAGCAACTATGCTGCACATTGCTTTTCCCTTAGATAAAAGTGATTAACTCGTTATATCAAAGCAGCAATGTAAAAAATAGTGATCATCAAATTGACGTAAACTAGCTGTCAACTGAGATACGTGATAAGCCCGCAGTTCAATTTTCCTTAAATAGCCCGTATACTGAAAGCGACTTAACAACCAAGTTATTGTTCAAAAAATATTGGTTTAAATAAGTTTTACTAGTAGTTATGCTTCTGATTATCCACCCTGTTGGCGTATAAGTGTCCAATAACTAAAAAATACGCAAATATAAAAAATCCGTAAGAGTTTTATACTAAATGAATAAAGAATCGAACTCAGAACTGAGACTAGAATCATCATTTTTAAAACCATCCTTCATAAACAATAACAAACCCCAAATTAACTCGCGCGGGAATTGAACCAGGTGACGTATCGTTTTATCATTTTTTGATTCAATAGAAATTAAATATTCAAGTTGACAATAATTAATATTGGGTTTACTAACAATTATTTGTACCTTTGAGTTATTCGTTAATTGATAAATGATACACTGTGTTTTCAAAGAATACTGGATAACACTATTGATTTCACCCTGTTTTGTACAGGTTTCTTTCGATTATAAAATTAGGAAATCTTACTGAAATATCACGATTGTTTAACATATAAACAAACCTTTTTTCCTAAGCTACTATTCTTTGCTTAAAGCCTAAATTATTCCGCAAAGTTCGGAGGTTATTTAAAAAAAGTGATTTATTTTTACCTTTACTTATTTAAAATAAGTGTATATAAAGTTAAAACCTAACGAAGAACGAATTTGTTTCAAAGTATACGCTCTTGTTTGGAAATAGACGATCGTGTGAGATTTGAAAAAAAGGAGTATATTTTATGCGTATAGTAGCTATCAAAACTTTACTATCACATACAAGAACCCTAAACAACCCACTTCAAACTCAAAGATTCATCTCGAACAGGGTTGAAACCGGAACATCAGCAAAAAAAACCCAAACAATCATTGAAAAATCATAACCCTTTCAAAAACTAGATGTAACACAACACTAGATAAATCCGGATCTGCACACTTAACACTGCAAAAACTAAACATTCATTTGACCCTAAAATTTATGCAAATTATAACAAATTCAAAAGGTGAGCAAGGGTACTAATAATGCCA
Source organism: Anticarsia gemmatalis (assembly GCF_050436995.1). Lineage (NCBI taxonomy): Eukaryota > Metazoa > Arthropoda > Insecta > Lepidoptera > Erebidae > Anticarsia > Anticarsia gemmatalis. The sequence goes on from NC_134769.1 coordinate 2,400,892, forward strand.
CCTTTTTTTTGTTTTACACATTTTGAAAAACAAAAAAAATTGGGACCGGTTTTGACCCTATTGTTGTTTATGGGAACGTACCATAGATAAAGATAATAGGTTCGTTGCTAAGGCTAGTTTCGTGAGAAAATGATGTAGGGATAGATTGTATAATTATTTAAATCAAGTCATGATAGTATTATGAGTGGGGTGGGCAGGAAGCTAGTATGTTAAATGTACCTTAGTTAATGGTGAATCCTGTACGTATTTTATTTCTAAAATGGCTTGAAATAGGAGTTAACGTTCTTCCTGTCCCTATGTAATTTATTAAACGTCTAAGAATATCACCTGAATTATTCTAAAAGAATAAAATAATCCTAGTATCGAATTTATCTACAAATGTAATTCATTTCCTTTTCAAGTGATCTCAAATGACTTAAATAAAAGAAGGAAATAATGTTTAGAAGACTAGAAATTATTATTCAATACGTATTTTATATCCCTTTATAACAACAGTAATAACTCAACAACTACCGAAATACCCACAAAAATATACTATACTTATCCAAAAAATTACCGAAACAGTATCCATACATTAAAAATCAATTAGACAATCAAAAATGACAGACATCACAAATAAAATCTAAATATCTAACTCAAACAAAGCAAGGGGTTGAAAAAGTCGCGGGGGTGGTTCCCGCTCACGCACCGCGACCTATTTTTAATCATTTTTGGAAGAAATCGAGAAGGGGTTAAGTGGGGAAAGGGTGGAAGCGGACTTTTGCTACCTTTTTTTTGGACGATTGACTTTTTCTAGAATTGTAAAGTGAAGTTTACGGAGAGAAAATGCTTTTGCTGTGACATATTCTTTCCAGTCGTCACAAAAATTATCTCAATTTAAATTAACAACTGATTGCCTCGAATCGCCCCTGTTATTGGATAGCATTTAATTTATTAATCTCTATGACTTCATATGCAGAATCTTTATAAATAATTTTAAGATTATGGATAAAAAGGATATAATAGAGTTTTACTGTGGTTTTACTTTCCGAAATTTCCATAATACGTACTTAAATATAAAGTAATATTTTGATTGTATCGACTTTTTAAGACAATATATTATCTAGTTTTCTATCCATTCATTTACAAGGTCTTCAATTCGTAGTACTTTTCATTGCTACAAAACTTATTTTCAGCAACAAATTTTCATAAATATTATACAAACAAATATAAAAAAGCCGTCTCCACAAAACAACTTGAACATTATTGATGCGAGAATTCCGTGCGTGTGGAATACAAACCGAGTTGTGTGTCTGTTTGTTTGATCGATAACTAACGAACCAAATACAAGTGATGCCGACGTTTTTCATTCAAATTAACTACTTTCTTTGATTAGAAATATTGTTATTGTCTTCGAATTCGTTTATTTTTATTTATAAGTAGTAATAGTTATTATTATTATCATCTATTATACGTTTCATAATAGGTTATAGTTATTTAGTTGTACTTGTTCAGTGGTTTACTCAAGGCCACTATTATTCCTCTCAGTGGGATAAAAATGAATTTATTTTACTGTAAAAAACTCGATGTTCTTTTCTTAATTATTTTGGGTAGGTACCTTTGGCCAGAAGTGGTAGCTTGGCTGGCTATGAGTAAAATAGTTTTTACTCTAACTGTGTACATGGATTTGTTATAAGTGGCCATAAGACGAATTAATTTTCTTCTTAAATGCTTTATCAAGCATTTAAGTTTAAATTAATTTCTAAATATTTACTACTAATTTACTTGCCTCCGGTTTCTGAGGTACATTTAGCGGTAGTTTATGTATTCAATAGCGTTAAAGCTCATATAAAAATGACAGTTTGAATAGATAAACTACCGCTAAATGTGCCTCAGAACCGGGCATTACTTACATTTAGTCACAGATTTATACTGCGTGTTAAAAGTTAACCTTTGCAACTGTTTTGTTAACCTCTCGTGGTTTAAATAGTGTTAATCAGTATCGGGTTTTTCGCGACGGAAAATTTCGAATGTACCTAAATGTCAATAGGTTTTCATGATATGATATTATCTTTAACTCGAGGAAAATTTATATAATTATCTTTTATATGACATTTGGGTGACAGAAAACTAATATATTATCATGTGTAAATGATTTTGGGTTGTATGTAGTCATGAAATTTTTTTATTCAATCAACTGTATCTACTATTTTCGTATTTTAAAGTTTTTAGATCGCGGTTTGTATACATTATACTAAATATAGGTTTATCAAATTAGTATTTTCGTAAGGTAATTATTTTTATATTTAGGTTTAGGGATAGATTTTCTAAAAATGTTATTTGACTGCATTTGAGCGTGGTTTGTTACTTATCTCTAATCAAACTTATTGAAATAAATAAAAATGCACATGAAATACAAATATAACATTGTATTTAATACAAAATTAATGTTTAATCTACGGAAAATCTAATTGAAATCCAAAAATGAACATTTTTGAGGTAAAATTCAATTTAAATAGTATAAAATCTATTGTTATCAAAATTACCTGTTATTGATAAAAATAATTATCGTAGTTGACAATTTATTTTATTTTTCCTATCATGGTGTTAAACCAATAATTAATAATTTTATTATTATATGAGGAAACTATTATTACGACTATTTCCTATATAGGAAGGTAGAGTTTTATATTGCAACATGCAGTATATATTATTTTGTCTTTCTTAACATATATTGCCTTTATTTAGGTGAAAAAAAAAGAAAAAAAATGACATCTTAAAATAATAAACGACAAAAACAAATTTTTCAAATACTCTTTTGTACAAAAATAATTATTATTCATATTCATCAACCCGTTGGAACTCAATAAAACAAGTAAAAAAAACCTTACCGAAAAAACGGAACAAAAAACAAAAAAAAATAACACAAAAAACCACATCAAATCGACCGTTAAACAATTACAAAAGTATCAATCTTTATTAAAACGGACAAAAAATGAGAAAAAACCTCCCCTGTCCAAACATCGCGTGTCAATCCACAATTTACAAAACGGTATTCAAACCCACGTGTTAATCTTAACACATAAAAAAGGAAAGAAAAAACTAAAAAAAAACGCCCCCTTTCTAACGCTCGACCAATAAAAAGAAAGAAAAAAAATATGTTTAAACGAAAAAAAAGGAGTTAATTGGTCCGTGCCACCCCTATTGACGTTTTTTTTAACGCCGTGGGGTGCATTTTTTGCTCCAATTATGAAATAGGGCTGGCGATTTGTAGGATAATAATTTCTATGCATTTAACGCTGCATAATTTTATTGAATAGATTTTTTTAATATAATAAGTACGGTTGAAAGAACAATGTATTTTTTGTTCAAATTTTTTTGTGAGAGAAAGTGTTAAACGGAAATTGATCAAACTTTTTTTGTATTTATTACAAAATTAATAAAAATAAGGGAATATTTTTGATAAGGATTTTTCCTAATCCTTATCTCTATAATATAAAAATGAATCGCAAAATGTGTTGGTAAGCGCATAACTCAACAACGCCTCGACCAATTTGGCCAAATCTTTTTTTTAAATGTTCGTTGAAGTTTAAGGATGGTTTTTACGGCGAGAAAAAATAGAATTATCGCTGGAAAAATCCTAAAAATAACCCTTTTCTTTTTCTCATACAAATGATTTGTAACTAAAACGTAGTCAATTTGAGCTTTATTGCTATGGTATAAAGTTCTTATCAAAATTACATGCAGTCACTGTTGTCTAAGCAATGTAGGTGTGTTCCTAAAGTCAAAGATCGTATCTGTCAAAACAATGTGCGTGTGTTCGTTGGAGCACAGAATACATAGTTGGAGGAGTTTAAATGTCGCGTTCCGAAACTCGCGTTTCTTTTGTATTAGTTTCGGCACGCGAGATAAAATGCATCAGTTTCCACGTCATTACATCAGTCAAACATAAATCGCTTTACCAATAGTGTTTTATTATTTTTAATATCCAAATTTTACGTAAACAAAATAATTCGTACGGCTTAAAAGGATTTGACTTCAAGTCATATCAAATTAAAAAAAAAAAAAGTTGTCTGTGACCTAACCTATTGAGTTTGCTTTTGTCAACTAATACACGAAACAAATTCGTATATCGTGGTGACATTCAAAGCAATATTACAGCACATGAAAATGAAAAAGAGAAAATGGACAAAGAGTGTATTTTACAGCACAGAACGCAGTACAAAGAGCTGCTCAGCCACCATCTACTACATTAACCAGTTTTAGTTCAGGAGATTTTTTTTAAATACGTAGGCAAAAAAACATTTACAAATCTTTTTGACAGGACGAAGTCTGTCGGGTCAGCTAGTACTAGATATATCTATGTAGCCTTATCCGAGAGTTATCCATGAGAAATGAAAAACACCCTGAAGATTGCAAATGATTCAACACTAGTTCTAAGTATTCACTTGCGTAATCTAGGTTTTCTTAAAATCACGTAATCAAAGTAAAGTATTTAAAACCAGTGATGTTTCCTCTATTTCCGAAGCAAAAATATCAAAGAAGATATACTAATTTGAACCCTAAGGTGACCTCTGAATCATGAACGCAAAGTTATTTAAAACTACGAAATTAACTCCTAAAAAGCAAAACCTGCGGAACAATGATGAATTTAAACCAAAGATTATTTTTAATTTTGGAAAAAAATGGTAATTATTACATTTATTTCTGCTTTTGACAAGATTGTCTCGTGTTAAACATTATTTTGTTTTTCTGAGTCTCTATGGTGTCCGCGTCTTATTTAATAAAATAATTTAAATTACCAAATCAATTTTGCAAAAGTCTGCAATGACCTTAACTGTCTTATAAGACAAACGAAATTAGATTTTAGAACTAATTTAACACAACGCCATCTATTGGAGAATAGGGTGAAAATCTAAAAATAATCTAATGATTTCTAACTAGATCTAATTCATATTAGAAAAGTACAAAATATTAACCAAAAAATATTTTTTCTAATGTAATTAAGCGAACAGGGCAAAGTCCACTCTAAAAAAATCACTCGAATTCAAGTGTTCTAAGATTAGGTCGATTCTATTGCGAAATGATTCACTCATTAACCTACATTCATTCACTTATTTTTGCCAATCTTACATCAAAATCAGAAAAAAATGGTCAGAAAAATATTTTTGGGACAAAAATCGTAAAATATTGCGTCTTAAATCACTCATTTTCCGACGTAATTGTTTCAAAATCGGGTTTAAAACTATAAACACACTGTATAAAAAAGTCCAAAAAGTGCAAAAGATTGAAAAAATCATCAAAAATGTACTTAAAATTACACTATTACGTAAGAATGGAAAATTTTTACCTCTGCAGTGCGAAAAAACAACCGCCCCGGGCCGCGTCGACTTATAAAATTTCCATTTAAAACATCCAACATTATTATCTTTTTTCTAACGAAAAAATACCATTTTTGTACACACACTTATGTCGGAAAAACCTACAACCCACATAAGAAATTCAACCTACTAAGTACTATTCTAAAATTCAATTTTCATTGTTATTGTGTTGTAGTTAGGTCCTTTTGAATTGTGTTGACAGTTCCTTGGTCTACTTTATAGGGTAGTGATGTGACTTAAGTTAAAGATCTAGTCAAGATGCAGTTAATTGCATGATTCATAATAAAATGGCCGCTATAAGTCGATATTTTGTGAAATAAGCAATTTAAATTCCTTCAACATTACATATGTATAGAAAATGTTACTATAATTTTCAGTTTCGTAAGTAATGCGGTAACTTTCAGAATATAAATCTATTGTAGGTGACTAATAAAGAAAAAATCATCGAGTTCTTAATCGAAGTATTAAGTGATTACTCTAAAGCTAGTATTGTATTTTTGTATCGAAACCTTTTATCTTGACTTTATTTAAATCGCTACATAAAGCTAGAACATTGCAAAAATCTTTTAAAAAATGTTATGAAATAGATGCATGAATGTTTGGGCATGCTTTTCGTGAATTTTCCTATTTATTGTTGTATAAAGAAGAGAAAAAATTACCACATTCGTCAATACCAATATTAATTATTCAATTTAAATTCGAAATGTTAACCAAAATAGCATCCGCGCATAATTTTTAAACGCAATTGTATTAAAATTATTAGTATAAAATATAATCGCTACCTAGTATTTCTTGTGTTTTTCATTATCGTCTCGTATAAAAAAGTTTAGGCTTTACACTTATTGGTATACTGGGGATGACTCATAGGACAATAAGGACAACAAAATTATATTTTGTTAGATTAAGACATTTCTTTGATGTATCAATATCAAACCTTCATAGTTGATAATATGTAATCGTCATTTTAAAATAATTTTAATTTTTTTTGTTACAACATAATTTTTATATTCACCTTAATTCTTATATTCACCTTCACGTTCAACATCATTGTTATGTGTAACAAATAAATTTGGTACAAATATAATTAATCTAATACCTTTCTACTACATGCTATGATTCTCCACTTGGAATGAGGAAAGGGAACAACCCTGTTTCCACCATTTTTACAGCTACACATTATACCAAAAAGAACCAAATAGTCACCATTTTATTGTTGTCTATTCGACCCGTATGTCAATCAATATAAGTTAGTCTCCTAATTGACGTGACGCTATCTTTTAAACCAATTATGTGGTATTTTTATTATGTTATCCGTAATAATGATCTATGAGTCTTTATAGCAATGTCACTCAGTTTAGTAGCAATTAAAAGTATTCTGTGACAAAAAAAATATTGCAATGTTGCCTGAATTTGAGTCAGGTCGCTTTATTTAGACTTGTTTAATAATAATGAGTGTCTAGGAAGTTTATTTTTTACATTTATTAACCTTTCTCAATTCAGATAAAAAAATCTTACGTTTGCTTTTTCTACTCAGTTTTTATTTATAGACTTAAACCATACAATATACACACTTTACAGTAATAAGCTAAGTCCACTTATAATTTCTTCAAGTCGATCGATTATGCATTATCTTAGTCGAGGCTCGACTGACAAAGCAACAGCGCATCACTATTTGCACTAGTGTTGCACGTTATCTCAACGTGCAGTTGATAAAATTTTGAAAAATCCACAACTTTTCCCGCGATAACCCCGCCCCGTTGCGAGGAAAAAAAGCTCTAGTGTTGTATTCATAGTCCGGCTGTTTTTACTTGAAACTGTGACGTCAATGGTTTATCACATTTCTTTAAAGAGATAAATTGTTTAGAGATGTTTTGGATGTAAGTTTTGATTGTTACAATAGAGAAAAAGTTAGAAATTGTAAATAAGAATTCACGGGCAAGTGAACTAAACAAATGAACAACAGAAAAATCGAAGCGATGCTAATTATCTATCACATAAGTCAAACTCTATGTCTACTGATTGAATTGTAAAAAACAATGGTTCTTTTGCCGTAAAGGATTTTTGAATTAATATGAATATACAATCGTTTATACGACTTCCTGGGAAGGAGTAAACGGACATCAATAACTTAAAAATTCCGACATCTATTTTTCCCTAACACGCTCAATTTTTTCAATCTCAAAAACACTTAATTAAACCCTTTATATCTCTATCTCTTTCACACAGTACTGCACTATAAATGCGGTACATCTTATAAATAACCACGTTATCATTGCAAGTACAAGTGTAATCATAGAGTGTCTTTGTACTGAGCACTCCTAGGCAGTCACTACGCAGTTGCACTTGTGACGTGAGTAGAAATAATATAATATTTATTAAGTAATAATTAATAAGAGTTAATTGTTATGAAATTGCCAGACTTGGCTAGGTTTTAAGCTGTCTAATAAAAAAAAAGGATTTTAACATGTAACTATTGTCAAGTTTTTTCAAGTCAATATTTATTTTGTATCTTATTCAAAGGAATTATATTACAAAAATTCAAAAAAGAAAAACAAAATGAATAGACGTTTGTAAAGGTGGTGTTGATTTTTTTGGAAGATGAAAGAGCAGTTTCGTATGGTTTCATGATAATTTTTAGAACTGAAAAATCAGTAATACTTTCAGAACAGATCCTATAGGTCAGAAGATTATTAGGTTTATTTTAGACTAATATGAAATTCTTTGGAAATGCAAAACCGTAGTAGTTCGCTTTTCTTCGTGTAGGTCTTTCTACAAACACCGCTAGGCGACAAAAAATAAACAATTCTCCCTAACTGTCTTTTTTTATGATCATCGAAGAAAGTTATATAGATTTATTTTTAAGAAATAAGTCAGATATTTCGTTTTCTGGATTCAATTCTTTTAAAAAAAATGGTGGAAAATTTATGCTATAAAATTGACCAAATTCTCATTCCAAAATGTTTAGCTTGAATCCTTATCAGGCTGTAGAAAATTCCACGTCCAAAATTAGGATAGGTCAGTAGGCCTAGCTAAGGTCTGCAATTTAATACGATAAGGTACACTACATTGTGACTGAGTTAATAGAAAGATAAATTAATTTGTTTCCTTATTCGTATTTATGTATTTGGAAGTTAGCAGACTAGAAAACTTATAACTATCTCTACATAAGAACTACTTTTTCTTCCATCTAAATCTTTGAAAATGGCCCTGTTTTATATAAAACTATATACTCTGCTTACACCTTTAAGTAATAGGTCGGGGAAAAAGTCTTTTCGCATTATAGTATGTATGAACTTGTAATAAAATATTTTCTCTCCACAAAAAAGCTCGATATTTGGGTACCTCACGAGCTCACTGAAAGAAACCTAATGAACCGTGTACTCATTTGTGATTCTTGAAGCCAAAGAGATTTTATTAAAAGGTCATACATATAATAATGCGAAAAGTCTTTTCCCCGACCTAATACAGTAAGCAGGATGCGATACGTGCATAACTTTTGAACAATTAAACGATTACACAATTCTTTTGCTAAAAACACAATTGTAACTGTCGGGACGAGGTTTGTTTTGGGATCTATGGGATCAAAATTCCCATGGGAATGCAATCAGCGGTATAAATGTACAAAAAATACTGATCCCGGACGAAGTAGGGCCAGTTCGCTAGTAAGGTAATAAAAGGGTATATTATTTAAGGAAAACCTCTTGTTACTATCCGTACTACTTATAAGCCATATTAATAGGTATTGCCTTTTTTCAAAGCAATACTTTTGCCGGCAACCCGTGGTCGCTTTGTGGTCGATGTCTGTGGTCTAAAAGATAAGTGGTCTAACGCTTCACGTCTCGACCATTTCCTAATTATGTGTAGTCATTTGTGAATAAGTCTTTTGACTATTTTATGCTTTTTTTCTATTGTTTATTTTTAATGGAAGCGTTTTTATCCGATAGTTTAATTTAATGATAAGAACTAGTGGTTCACGCTCGTAGTTAAATATATTTTCAATAATATAGATGTCGGCTGTGTTCATTCCCTATAATTCGGTTATCTTCAAAAAGAAAATATACAACTAGGATCAGTAGTTTAGTCGTAGTAGCGTAACAGACATACAAACATCTGTTTAAAAATATTGGTTTGGATAATTTGTTAATTTTTGGCATATATTGAACCTACCAACGCAGGCCATGACCATTGCAGCAACGCAGGGGTCGTGGGTTTGATTCCAATACCAACACATAATAATTTATATTCATAAGAAAAAACTAGTATGTAGAGTATTATAGAGATCATGGTTAATACCAATTTGTACCTGTCCAATGAAAACCTGATTTGAAGTTATTAATAAACTTACTAAACGTTTCTCAACCGAGAATCGAACCAGGAACTTGGATAATCGTTTTATACTTAGATTTTTCTTCGATGTTGAAATATTGGCATATTATTCTCTTACAATGTATGGACACTTGAGCTACATTTCTTATTCTATACTAAAGGGTTGTACCTACGCTGCGGGATGTTTATCGATAAAGAGGATATTAGTTATTTTTCACATAAGTTTTTCTAGGTGTTATGATTACACTATCTTAATGAAGAAAGGTAGAAAGGTATTAACAACTTAGCCCCGTTACTAATATAAAAATGAAAGCTAGATATTTCCCATAAGTGCCTTTTTTTTGGATTCCTGTATATTTTACAATTTCTTCGTTAATTTTGAAAAGATAGAGTAATCATTTAAATGTTATTTTACAGAGCGCAAAAGACTAACTACCAATCGTTTGGGAATCCGGAAACTACTTATGAAGAGTTGTTTTTGTAGTGTCTCAAGGTAAATTTAAAGTTTTATTCCTGCATTTTTAAAGACAATGTGTTTTATCAAATTATTAATTATTTTTCCCGTATAAAATAGTCTTTATAAATTGCAAAAGATAATCTATTTCCGTTTCTTTTATTTTACTTCATTCCATAACTGCACAAAACATTACATTAACATTTTTTTTATATTAATAGTTATTAATAATATTACCTAAACCTGTGTAAGTATTCAATTAACAAAAACAATAATTCTATTTCAGACACACTCCAAGCAGAAAAAACCATAGAAACAGCAATCCAATTAGACAATATCTATTGGATAAATTTATCGATATCGATATTCCAATTACCCTGCACTAGAGGTCTAACGGCGCGCGGGCGCAGTGTTGCAGGCTCCGAAGATAAATCTTTTTACGGCGAACATTGATTAGAAAATTCCTTTATTAATTGACTAGCTTAATTAAAGCGATTTCTTAGTCCTTCCTCTAACTAAAATTATGTTCTGAATTATAATTATTGTATTAACATTTTTGTTTTCAAAATGAAGATGAATTATTCGGATATTCTTATTACGATCGTGGAGTGCGTGGCCGCTATTTGTTTGATTATTTTCATATAATTTTGACAATATTAGGATGTCAGATTATCTGAATCCTTGATATTTTTAAGTAATATTAAGTCTATGGATTTAATAATATTTACATTTTAAATCAGTTTCAGTACATTATAACCAAAGTAAAATTTAAATCGGCCGTTATAATGTACCGTATGAAAAAGTACTAATTGAATGAAATATAGCCAAGACATAGATTTATAATATCTTATCAACTAGGCTCAGCTAGACGTCTATAAAATCCCACTTTTAAAAATAAAATTTAATTAATAAAAGCTAAGGTTTATGATTAGACTCTCCAGTAACGAGATTTTTTTAAACACCACCGCTTCCAGGAATCGCGTACCGGCAGTTTATAACGTCTAATAAATACACGTTCTCGAAGCATAAAAAATAAATAACTTAGCAACCTAACATTAGATCGAAAAAGGACCCATAAAATGAATAGTATTAGAAAACATTCAGCGATAAACTAAGAAAAATAAATCAACGGCCCACGCGTCCTAGCACAACGGACACACACGGAGGGAAAAGGACGTAAAAAAAAGGATGGAGCAAGACAAAAAAATCGCAAAAGCGACGCGAATATATCCGAGGCGAACGACCGGCGAAAAATAAGACGAAAACGTACTCCCGCGCACATGTGCGTTCGTCCATTTTTTATTTTCCGTCCCACTCTTACGCCAAAAAAGGTACGCGCGTGTGTTGGGAAGAAAGAGAGAGGTGATAAAAGAAAGCGCGCGGAAAGAGTTGGCGGTCGTTCGCGCTCCGGTTTAGTTTCGAACATTGCCGCTAGGGGCGCTGGCGCAGCGGGAAAATTTCTTCCTGTTTGGAGTTCGCGCACTCCTTTTTTGAGGAACTTTTGTTGCGCGTGAGTTTAATGCACTTGTTTTATGTTTATGAACTATTTCATGAATAATTGTAAAAAATATTCCTTTTTTTCTAATAATTAAGTAATTTCTCACTTTGTTCGAAGAGCTTTAATAAGAATCTCGTTTACTTATTCATAATCTCATTTTATTATTTTATATTTTCAAAAATGGATAGCGATTTCACTGTACTCACTTTATCAACCTGTATCCTACTCATCTTTGTAGTGTTATTCATTTTTTAATTGTATAAGAATACAAAATGTAAGAAAGCTAGTAACTAAGTGACAAAATAATAATATTAAAATTATTATTAGACATACATATCTATTAAAAAAAATTAATGATAACAGCTCGCTTGAAGTCCACTAATTCGTTTAAATTTTTTTTTCGTAATTGTTATTTCACGGAAATGCTGTATTTTTGTTTTACATCTAATTATAGGTCTAATTTTCATACTTAATTGCGATTTAACTTGACTTTGCGTAATTTAAGTATCTAGGCTTAATCCAGGGATAAAACCTTTTTCGTGGAAAGGTAGCTGTTTTTAGAAAATTTTAGAAAATTTTAAGTAATTTATAAAAGTTAAAGACCAGCCTCTATATTCCCTCATTCCGGAAGGAAGCAATTCCTTTTTTTAATATAAAAACTAAAAGCTGTCATTTGAAGCTCCATTTGCGTCAAATTTGAAAAAAGGAGGTGCTGGAAAAAGTCAATTTATAAATTCAAATCTAAATTTGTTCAGTAAGTCTTGTGTGAAAGGGTAACAAAAATTGTATTACATTTTTAATATTAATTGTATATGTATTCAAAAAATTGACATTAATTATGAATCTCATTGCATCATCATAATCAGCGAAAGTGTCATCGTAAAATTTCTAGAAATAAACACTTCTAATGTTGACGTTTGACCTATAAGTTTATCTATCGGATAAATCCTGTTTTTCTCTATATAATCAATAGATATTATGACTAATAAACAAGTATGTAATAATATTTACTTTATATTATCTAAGTTCATGACGTAAACTGGATCATTCTAGAATAAATCATATTAATTTCTTGGTCTTGTTATTCCCTATTATGGGATTGTTAGCCGATTTAGGAAAATAAGAGGAGGTTCTCAATTCATCGGTGTATTTTTTAAAGTTAGGGTTGCTTTTTTGGGGGCCCCTTTGGTCCAAGTGGTTAAGTATGTGACTGTTGGTTACGAAGGTTCGGATTTGATACCTAAGTTGATACTTTAAAGGTTTTATATTTATTTTGGTGATTTTTTTTGCTATAGTGACGTCACTTGACACTTCGGTTACATGGTTCTGACCCATATTGCCAATAGGAAAATGGCTACCTGCGTAGTTAGTAAAAATAAACACTCAAAAGATAATCATAAAGTTGTTCAACTCTAAATTGATATTTATCTTTTCAGAAGTAAAAGTGAAAAATCAAGAAATTATGTAATGTAAATAAGTTTTATCTAGGCTTCCGACATAGAATAGAAGGGTGCTGCCTTTTTTTGTTTTTAATATTTGTTGTAATAGCGGTAACGGAAAAACTTAATTTTTGAAAATCTTCCTAGCTATTACAGTTTTTTAAAATAAAGCCTGTGACAGACGGACAGACGGACAGAGAGACAGCGGAGGCTTAGTAATAGGGTTCCGTTTTTACCCTTTGGGTGCAGAACCCTGAAAAGGTCAGGTATTATTGAACCAAACAATCCTATTTCAACTTTTATCCATTGATAGCTATAGGTTATGGGGACTCGCACTACCTACTATAGTTTAAAATAGATCGATAGACTTTTATTACACAGTATTAACCGCGAGGCGTAACTGATACTTTAAAAAAGGGAAGTCATTAAAAATATGCAATTTGTAAGTAAAACTAATTTATATTTCAAAACATGTGCCGCTTAATCATAGTGCTCTACTTACTATTTAAGGATTAGTTCACACTAAGCGTATAATCAGCAGCTGACTTTAAAAAAATATGACAACTTTTTGTAAAATAAGGCATTATATAACTCTACAAGTTATGCTCCCGACTTCGTTTGTGTTAATTGTGGAAGCAACCTATGTCCTTTTCAGGGATATAAATATAATCTTTGTCAAGTTTCGAAAATATAAAAAATTGCACTTGAAAGTAGGAAAGAAAAGAGGTATTGCCCAGCATTGGGACACATACACGGCTAATAAAATAGAAATAATGCTTTATCCACGTTTTTTGTTTTTCAATGCCCAGTTTTTTGGGATCGTAACAGTCGGTAACGTAGCAGTATAAAAAATATCGAGCAGTTACTGTATTACCGATTATTTCAGTTTTTTTTACATAATATTTTTGGGGTACATACAGGGTTCAGAAAACCGACCTAGAGATTAGGCGAGTGCATTGTCTACCCCGAGAATCAAACCCAGGAGTCACATAAAAGCCTTGAAAAAGATAATTTTAAAACGTATTAAACATCACTTTAACTAGAGCACTACTCCATAAATAAGTCTAGAAAAACCATCAATTAAAAATGCTGCTTCTAGCTGCTAAATCAATCGGGAGACATATCCATTACAACCTTTATATTAAAAATGAACCTTATGTATTAGGATATAGAGTCGTATTTTGTGGTAACAAGGAAGATAGTCCTACTGCTTTAATAAGACTTTGGATGAAAAATAGGTAGTGTTTTAGATTCAGTTGTTAATAGGATACAATTATGGAGGTGACTGTGGTGCAGTGGTTATGGTGCGGTGTTGGTATGGTATGGGAGTGAGTTCGACTTCTGCTAAGTCCAAATATTTAAGTATTATAATTTCTATTCACGATATTTTCCTAGTGGCTAAAATTTCATGGTGACATAAGATTTAAGCTTAACCTGGCCTAAACGTCAAGCAAGCTGAAATAATGCATAATCTTAAATCCAGTGAAATATTGGAAATTATTTGTGTTTTCCACATAATAGCTGTTTCATATTTGACTGACAGCAACACAAGGTTACTTCTTCTTTGCTGAATTACTTTTTTCAGTTTCATTATTTATCTTTCATTATCGGTGGGACTCCCCTCTGCTGCGCCATTGGGTAAAGATCTACACCAAATGATGTCGTAATTTATTATATTGTTTTATTATATTATCTTACTAACAATAGTCGTTAATGTATAGGACACCTTGTCTGAAATGAAATGAATTGAATTTTAATTAACTAAGGTAAAGGTGCAAAGATTTTTGTTACTTTAGCATTTTATTTTTTCAAAGCAGGATTCATTTTCTTCTGCTATAAGTATCGTCTTTATTTAATTGTCTTATCACACATAAAACGATTGACAATTAATCATTTTTTTCTTATAAAAACCATTTAATCCTTCTAAAAACTCTCAAAAAACATAAGTCACAAGAATACACAATAATAAGTGTAAAAGTAATTCATAGTGCAATGCAGGACATACTTGCATAATAAAGGAGCGCGGTTAGCGTGCGTTCAAAAGAAATATTATAACATTGTACGGACTTGGCTTGTTCAACCAGTTTTTTAAACATATCACATGACTTGCAGTGCGTTTTCTAAGTATATTAGATTATGTTTTAATATCATTTGTGAAAGGCATATTACAAACATTCAATTGTGAATAAAAATGGGAAAGAATTTCGGCAGTCGAAATAAGATTGCGATTTGAGTGTCGAAATTTGATTAGTTTTGATAAAAAAAAATTGCAAAAATAAATCCTATGCTATCTTAATTTGTTCATAAATACTACATACTAATACGTTATTATTATTACGAGAAATTAGTTGTTATAAATTATATGAATTCTGATATTTAGTCAAGTTGGAATACTTTCCGTGCTCAAGAAGATATAGAGATCAGCTTAATTGCTTTCTGTTTATTATAATTATTATAATCAATTGGACCTAGTACTGTCCCACTGCTAGGCATGGGACTACCTGGAAAGAGACATGTCTTTTTTCACTGCTAAAAATCAAAGATACGACCCAAAATTAGCTGCCGATTCAAGTTACGGAAAACAATATACTGTCAAAGTGATAATTCCTACTTCGCGGGTCAAATCACTATTCCTAAAAAATCGACTGCCTCCGTGGCGCAGTAGTAAAGTCGCCATACCGCTACCATGATTGCGTCGGGAGGTCGCGGGTTCGATTTCCACACAGACCGATTATTTTTGCTATCCACAAATTGTCGTTTCGAGTCTGTTTGTACTCTTTGTCCGTTGTTTGTATGTCTGTAAACGGCTCCGCGACACAAGTGCAATTTGTAGAGCGGGAGTTGTCTTTAAAAAAATTCAACAGTATTTTCCCGAAACGTCAAAACCTAAAGTAAAATGTTTCCTAATTTCTGAGATTTCCTAAGATCAAGAACATTAAATTATTTACCAAATAGTCTGAACTTTAAGTCTAATAATACATTGCTTTAAACGGCAAGAAATTTATTTTGTTTTTGACATATGAATTAGAGGTGCGCCTTACAAGTGTCTTATTATCAAGCTTATAATGTAGCAATTAGGCTATTAATACCTTTCAGAGTTAGAAAATGATTCAATATGTCAATGTGATGCAATAGCTAATGGACACGTCATTATTAAGACTCGAGTATTATGGGTTCGAATCTATATTTTGTAACTATCTTTTTATATTCTAAATTGGTAGTTCAGTAAACTAAGGAATTTTTAACAAAATGTACTTTTCGAAATTAGCTATTTTAATCGAATTAAAGCTATGGAAAAATTCAATTGGCGTATTTTTCTGAATCTGTAAGGAACCTTTCACCTTGAAAATCTTTAATTAGTTGATGTACACGTAATAACAAAACAAAATGAGTCTCAAGAGTGACCAAAATTATCCTATTTTCAAAATACTTGACCTTAAATTCCTCTCAATATTTGAAGTAAGTAACTAATGTCTCCCGAATTCTCTACGCTTTTACAATTTCTTTCAAAAACAATCTTAAGTAACAACAACACAATAACCTATACAAAAACATCTCAAACAAATACATAAGCAAAGAATTAATTTCCAATTAAACCGCCACACATCCACCATATTGGATTCTATCTGAAATCTATGACGCAATTTTTTCTACCTCCGCCATTCACTGGTCTATAAATATTGTTAACTAGCAAACGGCCGCGACTCCCATCGCCAACAAAAACATCCATATCTCCAAAACTAAACAACCAATTTTGACTAAACTTATACCAAATTATAGCTTATAAAATTTACTTTTATTGTATGTAAATTTTATAAAAATCGGTTGTATATTTTTTGAGTAATGATCAAACAAACATGCAGAAAGAATTTTATGTTAGTAATCGTTAGAGGTATGCGCTATCCCCTCCAATCCCGCCGCTGCGTGTGAGTCAGAGGTGCGCGCGCGCAGTTTTGCAACCAAAATTCTACTAGTTCGAGACAATGGCATTATTAGGCGTAAGGCGCCATCTTGGTTTTAAGTTAGACTTGTTTTGACTATGTTTAGGTAAAATTTTGTTATGTTAGATGTTATTTTTTGGTTTGTTCTTTCAAGAGAAGATTTTTCCACTATTGGAATGGTTCTTTTGACAAATGATTTTGTAATAGGTCATACATAATACACATATTTTTACGTATAAAATAAACAAGTAGATAGTAGATTATAAAAAAGGTAGATCTTCGAAATATTGTCTAAAAATATCAAAATGCTGTGTCTAAAAAAAACTATAGTGTTCATGAGAACACTATAGTTATTTGTTAGTTAAGATAAAAAGAGATTAGCTGGATTTGTATTTTGAACGTTTCTTCATATGACCTGCTACATTGAAATTTTTAAATAGGTAAAACTTGCTGCGAGAACGAAATCAAGGCGTAAAACAGTTTTCTACCTCTTGTGATCTTATTCCAAAAACGAGTTTCCTCCCCATACATATTAGGAACTAAATAATAAATGTTTTACGCAAGCAATTTATGTATAAAAATCCTACATCACACACATACAAATCCATATAATCTTTGACTAGTACAATCGATCATGAGCAAATCAATCACAAGCTGCGCCCACGCATCGCAAGTGATCGTGACTACCCGTCACTGGACGTTTCAGAAAAGTCTCTATAAGTTGACTAGTTGGAAAAGTTGTAAACGTGTTTTTTTATAACTGTATTTTGGTTAACTTTTCAATTTAGGTCCTTTATAACTGACTTTGACTTATAATATTTATAGTAGTTTGTAGTCGAATATTGTATATTTTGATAACCGTTGTGTGATTTTTTTAATTTCTTTAAGCTGTGATTTTTAGGTGTTCCAATTATGATGTTATTTAATGAATTGGTAACTTTGATGTATTTTTAAACGAGTTTAGATATAATGAGGAATGTAAACAGGATAATAGGAGTTATAAATTAATGAAATTAAAACAAAAATGTTTCTATCATACATTTTTTTATAAAGCAGTGGTACTACTTATACTATTAAGAAGTTTGAAAGAAGCGCATTATGTGCCGTAAAATATCTAGCAAAAGACGTCCGCGGCTGAACATAGACCTCCCCTACAGATCACAATTAAATACATACCAGTTACTATTATTCAAAAAGTAATTTTACAAAAATACATACAAACAACGTGTTAAAAATCCCGAAGATGTTTGAACAGAATATCTCAGCAGCATGCGCCTACGCACAGATCGTGACTAGACGCTGGGAACAGTTAGGTATTTAGGATTTAAAATATTTGCTACCGGAGCCCAGATGTATCTCTCACGTTCCACGGAAACTATTATGATTATATTATGTTCATATTTTCTGTTTGAAATATGAAAAATTGTAAAGAAAGATTTTTTAAGGATTGAGCTGAAATTATTTGAAGTATTCTTTGATTTATGGAAAGTTTCATTCAAGTTATTAAGGTTATAACATTTCCAAGTAGACGAAATAGCGTGCATCCGCAAATCTATACTTATACTTACTAATATTATAAAGCTGAAGAGTTTGTTTGTTTGATTGTTTGTTTGTTTGAACGCGCTAATCTCAGGAACTACTGGTCCGATTTGAAAAATTCCTTCAGTGTTAGATAGCCCATTTATTGAGGAAGGCTATAGGCTATATATCATCACGCTACGACCAATAGGAGCAGAGCAGCAGTAAAGAATGTTACAAAAACGGGGAAAAATTTGACCCATTCTCTCTTATGTGACGCAAGCGAAGTTGCGCGGATCAGCTATTTAAGATAAAAACGTAAAATTGAATGACAGATTTGTGGTCGAATTCCCTTTCTATTGATAGAACATTAATTTCGGTGATTTGGGCAGGGCTGGTTAACTTTACATTTAAGACGCCGACAAATTAATAGAATTTGGTTAATAATAACAATATTTTTTTTTTACAATAATTCTAACATGAGACATACTTTAGTGTATAACAGGCTTGATAGCATGTAGTTATGTATACTTCAAACATTTTTCACAAATGTCTTCTTTATAATAATCCGTTCATAATTGTTTCTTTTCAGGATGGTGGAAGGCATCAGACCGCATGTCTGCGCCGGCCTCGTACCTACGACCCTGGAGACAACAATACCTGATGTGCTGACACCGTGACTACTTGACTCATAAACAACTCATATTTTGTTATATTTTCATTATTATACTCTTTTTTTATAGTAAGAGACTATGTTTATGAGTAGCGGTTGCTAACTTGTTAAGTTATTGTAATTTATTACGATTTAAAATATTAGACTTTCGTCAAAACTGGCTGAGGGTTCTTTCCGAAAGAAAAGGCCTGTGTATATGTACCTACTTTCACGTACGAATCACAGTGAAGAAAAAAAAAATTATGTCAAAATATTTTGGCAAAATTTGACTTAATTTATTGACTACGCTTCGTTTTTTGCTAAAATTGGCTACATATTATGCCATCTCCGTATGCTCCAGCGCCAACTTAATTTGGGGTCGAAGTGGTCGCCTTGGCCGAAACCGGACGGATAGATCATCATCATAGAAAACAGTTTATATCACAGTTTTTCAGTCTCACATGGCGGAGGAAATGTATATTTTATTTTCTAGAAATCTAGTCAATTACTAAGCCCTAAACTGCTGCTGGGAATTTCCTAACAGATGAATTTACACATGATGCTAGTTCTTGAAATCTTATGTTATTATTTTTAAGATTCTCACTATAAATGAGTCACGGTAGTTCAGATACTAAAACAGACTTTACCGAGTAAGAACTAATAACATAATTTTTTGTTTAGTAATTTCGCTTACGGAAAATCTGGGCACAGCTAAGTTTATTATTATTGAAAATTACTATATAAGGCTTCAGACCAACATTTCAACGGCAAATCTTTTTATACCTAAGTCTATAGTAGGTAATAGTGTTCAGGAATTGCTTAAGCCATAATCTATATACTTAAAACTTTTTTTTCTGAGTGACTGGCTGACTGACTGACACACAACGCACAGCCGAAACTATTGAATGCAAGAATTTAGTTAATGTTCCTTGGAGAGTGTTTTTTGGAAGCACCAGCAGCTGGCAGAAAGCTAGTATCATTATAATCGGAAATCACGTTACGTTTTCTCCATGTTTCACATTTTATAGGTAGCCTTTTAAGGTCTTCATCAAACTGACTGGCAGACAAAGAAATCACCCTAACACAGAAATTACTCAACTACGCGAATCAAAATGAGCTTTTTGAAGAACAGATTTCCTCGACAGAAGAAATAAACTAATCTAATCTATTCATAGGAAGCCACGCCCACAAGCAGAAAACTAACCTCCAAATCAACCAGTGTGTTTTTCATTGCATCTACCCACACTACAACACTATCTGCGATCGAAGATCAAACGGTGCAACACATACATTACTCTTCTTGTATACATACATTAAAACGTTCGCACAGCTACCAAGCAATGTATACTAAACTGTAAAGAGCTGCGAAATATCGTGAATGTTTATTTTAACTGGATGAAAGAAGGCAATCTGGTGTTTGTAAAACCTAGTGCACATGAGTGCGATGTGTTGATCTGTTTGGTTTAGTCAGAAGCTTTTAGGTGAATTGAACGAGTCTGACAAGAGATTAAACACTAGGCACACTGAAGACGAAGGCGATGTTTAATTGAATTAATTCTATTATACGTTTTTGTGAAAATTGTCTACGATTTTTGCCGCATACACCACAAAAATTACAGAATAAAATATTCCTCAAAACTGATATACATTTAAAACAGTTTTGCAACCATCAAAGTTTTATAATAGCAAGAATAAAAGCTCTTCATCATACAGTGAACGCAGAAACAAAACTAGCCTACTAATCTGTTGAAATAGATATAAAAATATCAAAGTAACTAAATAACAGACCCGAAAGGAAACGAAAACAAGTAAGACTTATCAAAAACATCACAATTCTTTCAATAATGACACAGCTAAATTAAATATCACTTTAAATACAAAATGTAATACCAGTTAGTGTGTACAACACCCAACTATTCTATTTTTAATGTTTAGATCGGTAATGCGGGATGCAATTTTATGCACAAATTTCGTTGCCCACGTACACCGCCATTTTTAAATTTATAATTTTAGAACCGTTTCGCAGGAAGCTTACGATCTATTTCTGCGTTTTATTTATTCCTAGGCGAGCACTCGTAGCGGTTTTGATTGAACACTCATACATTCATACATATGTATGAATGATAATGTGTATGTATTGGATGGTTAGTTTTAGTTTTTTCGTGGATGGGCGGAGTTATGTTTTTAAATTGTGTGTGTGCGTGTGTGTGGAATATTTTATGTAGATTGTATTTTTTTTGTATGATGATGCATTTATATTGGTGTTTAAGATTGTTGTAGAGATGATCAGATGAATAATATTGAATTGCAAGCAATATTTTTTGTTTTTGTTAAAAAGCTTGTTTTCTTTGACAGATTTTAAAACTCTGAGCTAACCCAAAATATATGGTAAAATGTATGTCGTAAGGAAAGGTATGAAACGTGGTAACTTATTGTTTTAAAATCATGTTTAAAACTAGTTGCAAGAAAACCGTATGAAAAAAATCTGCTTACTACTACTTATGTACATATTTTGACTTATATTACTTTTTTCACATATTCATATTTTGTGATAGACAAAATTTCACAAGCAAATTCATAGTATTATAAATTGTAGCTCATTTTGTACATTCGTCTGTGTATGGCGTCTAATCTCAAAAAGGAATGAATCAAAAGTAATGGTTATTGAAAAGTTATCGGGGCTGTGTATGGTACGAAAATAAACCACGTGGATTGCAAACCGTATGATGCTTGATCTTTTGCTTTTAATTTTATAGTTAACAAACTGCCCCTACAAACGTTGTTTTGCCATAAAAAATAAATAAAAAACAATGTCCAGCGGACAAAATTGTGAATCTAAACCATTCTCAGATCCCCTTGAACCCACACAAAAAATTTCATCAAAATCGGTCCAGTCGTTTAAAGAAAGAAAGAAGAAACTTGTATAAAGAAGATTAGATATTTTGTTGTATTTAGACATACATAATATGACTTCTGTTACACTCAAAAGTGCAGGAAAAGGTGCATGAAATACATCCACGTTTTACCATTAACAATATTAGGTACATGTAATACGGGTCGAAATTATTGCCATAATATACTGGGCACGTAACCAAATTCCATGCTACCATTGAAAAATATTCTAATACAAATTAGAAAAAGAACAATAGTGACTATCTTACACGTTTAAAAGTTCCAATAGTGCTTATAAGACTGGGAATAGCCCTAAATTAAAAACAAAAAGAAAATGATAGTTTTATCCCAGTGGAAGGGCAGATATCTACTACCTATATTCTGTTCAAAAAAACTACTTTTATTTAAAAACAGTTCTCGAGGTGGTTCGATAATTCTACTTATATTTGTTTTCAATTTAATTTAATGTGCAGGCACATAAAGTCATGATTATTTTTACAATCAGTCCATTAAAATACAAACGTTGTGTCATCGTTCCCTTTGCCAAGTAGCGTCGCCATAGTAACGTAATGATATAGAATAGATTTCAAGATTGATTTTCAGGAGATTAATTACTATACTGACAAAAAAAACAAGGAATGACTATGACATAAGTAACTTGTGCTTTTATCAAAAACGTTTTAGAAATAATATAGCAGTGTTAGATTTGTTTTTTTAGATACTTTTTAATAAATATTTAGTCAATATATTCGAATCGATCTTTGTCACTTTAGTGTCAACGTTGTTAAGACGACTCCCTTGCTTGGAGCATACAGATAAACAGAAATGTTAAAAACAGCTTAGAATTTGGTTCCAGGTATAATTATCCATCATTGTAGTTAGCTGTTAAACTAATATTAAAGTTGTTTAAACAACCGCAGGGCTTTTAACATAGCCTAACGACTTATATCTCAATCAAGCCGACTTTTAACGTGCCTTTCGAAGCACGGAGACGCAAATACCAATACAAACCATAATTCAATTGAATTAAGCTATAGAACGTTCTTTACAAAAAAATGATTCATAAATTGATGTTTTCTTTGAAAAGAAAAGAGAGAGAGAGATGCATAATTTCTTGATTATATGAACCTAGAAAACGGTCTATACATGACGATTTATGAATATAATAGATCTTTCTTTTAAAAGAGAGAGATCTAGAAAGGAACTTTCCGTTCCATGAAAAAATCTCTTCGTATACACTCGTATAGATATTATAAGAATATGTAAGACGCATCGAGAATGCACTGGCGTTATTTTTGCCGGATCTTAGCCTTGAATTTTAGAGTATTTTTGTATGCACTTACAACCGTTGGCTCGATTCTTGCCTTGTTTTGATACATCGTGAAAAAATGTTGATGAAAACTTCTTTGTTGAGGCTTGGGATTTTGATTAATTAGTTATCGGGATAATTAGTAATGTTTGTTGTTATTAAGTAGTTTTAATGATAAAAATTATTTGTAAAAATACTATTTTTTTTGTATTTTTTCTGTTTTGATCAACATAAATTCTAATTTGAGTATCTAAGGAGTAATTTGTTGTAGATAAGTTACTATTTTCATTATTTTTAAGGATATCCTCATTAACTGAAGAAAATAAATACATGCTTTTATTTTAATATTGTAATAACTTATGCCTATTTTCACTATGTATGATTCAGCATTGACTAACTTATTTTTAGAGGAATATTTATTGCCTTTTTTTTAACTCATTTTCATCCAAAGTATAAAGATAACTATGAGATATGCTAAATTTAAGCTGTGAAACTTATCATTAATGATGTAGTAAATAAAAAAATATTGCAAAAAGAAATTCATGAATTATATATTTGGTTAAGATATATTAAAAGTTCTAAATCCTCGTATTCAAGGTAGATCCGTTTATTATAAAATAATGTTTTATAATAATATATAACAGTAATAATTAATTGAACTTTATAGTACACAAGAATGAAACTTAAATCAACGTGTACAAACCAGTTTTATTTGAAGACTTACATAAAAATATCTCAGCTCACTTTCACTGAAGCACTGAGCTTTTTACCTTCGCCGTTTTATGTCTAGTCTAGAATGTTGTAAACACTATAGATAAAACTAACACTAATAATACATAAATACATAATATCACGCTTTTTTCCCATAGGGGTAGGCAGAGACCAAAGAATACAACATATTATTAATATTATAAATGCGAAAGTTTGTAAGTTTGAATGTTTGTTACTCTTTCACGAAAATTCTACTCGACGGATTTTAATCAAATTTAGTACACTAGTGGATTATAACCTGGATGGACATGGATTTTTTAACCCAGGATTTTTTGTAGATTTTTTTGAGATAAATAAGTAATACGGATCTTAATCTTTTAAAATAAAAAATAAAAGTAAAGTAGGACGTTTCTGTGACAAACGTCCATTTTAACTGTTAATAAATTTTAAAACCAATCCTTTTACAATTAACGTTCTAGTTAAAATCCTACATGTCATTAACTAAATTTCGAAAACTTTGTTTTTGCGCGTTTACTAATAAAAATAATGTTTTCACTATGTATCATATATGTAAGTCTCACTATATTATTATATACTTAATAAAGTCTTACATAGCACACTAACAAAAAAATCGTCAAACACCCACACACATTAGACGCACACATACACATTCCTATCAAACACACTCACACATGTATCTCTGTGTTGTGATTGGCTGACGCGTGCGCCGCGCACATTTCAAAATATACGTTAATGTTCATTTTTCGACGTTCTATTTTTGAGTTCACAAGTTTTTATCCCTAATGTAGCGCGCGCAAATGTTTTTGATACTTTCTAGGTCAATTATTTAATTTAATTTATCGATATAATTAATAGTGTTTTGTGATAATAGAATTTAGTATACAGTTGTGTAGTGTATCTTGTTGGGTGTGGCCTAATGTAGCTTTGATTTTAATTGGTTGGTTGTATGCAAATATAATTTACGTAAAACAATGGATAGTGTTATAGCTAAAGTTTTTATATACATACATACAACTATGACATACCTATAGCTACGTATATGTGACTCCACATACCAATGGTTTTTTGTTAAAAAGGTCATGATGATTATTTTTTGTCAGTCTTAAATACTTTATTTTATATTAAAATGTTCGTATTTCAAATATAAATTTCAATGACTTTCTAATAATAACAAAAATGTACCAGTCATTCTTCATAATGACCAGTAAATGTGTGTAAGCCGAAGCAATATAAAATCGGCTTCCTTCCCGCGCCTATAAACTAGCAACTAAGTAACTGTGGTGTTAATTTTTAATATTAAAAGAGGACACAGAAACTGGTTTAAAGATTTCTATTAATAAAACAAGATTTCCTAGAAGCTCACTGATATAAAGTACTGCATAAATATATAATTAAAGAATATTTATATTGGAAATAAATCAAGTTGTTGGATTTAAATGGTGACAATGTGGCGATTCGAATGTACTAAATATGTTTATTATCTTTACTTGTGGTAATGTGAATATTAACCCATATTTGGATTGACCTATTGCAAGCATAATAACTTGAAAGGATATTTATTGTGCATTCGGAATTCTACCGAGAACATGGCGCCATTTTTTTTATTTCAGTTCTCACTAACATATTTGCTCTACTATTTCCAAAGCGGTTTTTATATTGTTTTTATAAATGAAATATTCAAATCTAATATGTTAATTCTACATGTAAAGCCATTTATTATAAATACCTTGTAGTATAATACATTCTCAAACAATTATTATATTATTTATCTGCATTAGAAGCAAACATAAATTAACAATTAGCCAATTAATTTAATCAATATGATTTTATATTATAAACTATTGTGTATTTATTTTTCTTACAAGTTTTTGTGAGTTTTAATCTTTGCGAAAACTAAAGTTATTTAGATTTTTGAAGCCGATAGATTATATTGAATTCAACAAACGTTAAAAAGACATCTTTTTTCTGATATAAATTTAATTAGACTTTATGATTATTATTATTTTTTAAATTAATGTGTCTTATAGAAATAGCTTATCAATATAAAATTAAAAAACAGTACTTTTATTACTAAATCTCTGGCAAACTAATTCTCTTTTATGTATCTTTTACAAAAAAAAAATCTTCAAATCCAGAAATAAGAGAAAAATATACTACTATATGATGACGCACCAGTAACCTACAAAGTATCAAGAGAATTTTTCCAGATGTATTCCTTTGTGTTTTTTGGCACGGCAGCCAAACATTGGTTTATGCGATGCAACATGTCTGTGTGTCTCACTCACACTAAACAAATATGTTTGTGTGTGTGTACGTTTACGTAAACCTGCGTTTAGGATAATGGCTGATTTGTTTGTAATTTTATTAAGTAAGAGAACGAATGTAGAATGGCAAATAAGGTACCTGGGTCAAATATGTCTAGGCGAAAAATATGGCCACATACGCATCATTCCAAACCTCATGTTTGATTCGTTTTTAACCGTCACTAGGCGACTAGGAGGCGCTGTTTTTCGGCTGGCCATATTTGATTGACCCAGGTACCTTACATTGTGCTGTAGTAAATTGTAACGGGAGGGGATGCTCTAGAAAGACTAACATACACAAATTACATCGGTATTTTTGTACCACAGTTCGACCTACAATTTATATCGCATAGAATTGTTATAAGAAACACACGAAATTTCAACGAATATTCATTTTTGTTGATCATATTGTAATAAGGCATCAAGTAAGTGCGTAGTGGTCTAAACTGGCGGTCCTGTAAGTCAAGTTGCATGGATGTAAATGAGACTTCTTCTCCTTATCGTACGGTTAGTGGCCAACCTAGTGCCAAAGTTTTCAAGCCACCCGAAGGTTTTTGACATTTCTAAACGACTGTTCTTATAATATTAATTGACAACAACCGGGACCGGCTTGCCCTCCGAAGCATGGAGATGCTCAGTTCAAATACCATTATGCGGTTACCCATCTATAGAATAACCTCGCCAAGGTTTGATCACAGATCGTTTACCAACCGGTGAGCGCAACGCCAGGGAAGTTTTTAAGGATCGTACCAAGTGGCGTTCTTAGATCTCTGCCTACTCATATGGGAACAAGGCTTGATTTTATTTACGTATATAAGTGTGTTTGTTAAGTGTGGACAGCATGGCCAGTGTGGACTCTACAAGTTGTGTAAGTGAATGACTTTTGTGATGCAAGGAAGTTACGATAGATTTTATATAGGTTTTGAGAGCAGTGGAAAAATACCTAGTCGATGCTTTTTACGTTGCAAAATGTTCCTGTGTAGGAAGGAAAACCTTTTTATGTAATTGTAAATTTAGAAATGTTTGCAGACTTAAATTCTTAGCAATACGATTAAGAGCTTTGTTGAGTTTTTTTTAATATCTAAGCTTCAGATGTGACTTCCTTATTAACTAATAGATGCACCTAAAAAAGAGAGAGATTCTCAACTTGTTGTTTCTATGTTCCTTGATTGCACGACTGTGTGAGTACCAATTTCGATAATTCTTATTTAGTTTTCTAACTTAAAAAAATATCAAATCCTACGTACAACAGCACAATTTTAAAATACAAAGCGTTTTTTGGACCTTTCTTTGATCTATACATTTCTTAATAAGAGTCTACTATTACCGAACTTGTAATAGAGTCATTTACTTTTGACACATCAAATAAAAAGAAAATTAAATGCCTAAACATTAATTCAAACAGCTAGTATTAAGTAAACTGATATAAAGAACGTTCCTATCTATTAAAACTCATAATAAACTTGCAAGTGCATATTTACAAACGTGGACATCGTGTAACTACCCGCTATTGTGTGCTTTTAACGCTAACCGTTGTTACGATCAACTGTCAAAACATCATTGTTTCTTCTCTATGTGTACAGAAAACGTATAAAACTACCTACGATTCAACTATGAAAGTCTTATGTGTTCTTTTATGTGGTTTCAAGCTGTGACTCAATCAAATCATGTGTTCATTGAAGTCTAAATACATACTCTTGTTATCATAAGGGTAGGTTTTCTTCCAACTATGTTGTGTCCAGTTGAAAGCCAGCTCCTTTTGAAGTGTTTGATGACAAATCTAAATATATACATATAACTCAAAGGTGACTGACTGATTGACTTAGCCAAAACCACTGAAAGGATCGCGCTAAAATTTGGCTTGCAGGTAGCTGTTGTAACGTAGGCATCCGCAAAGACAGGATGTTGAACAATATGAAAAAAAAAATTGAATATAAGGGATGACATTTTGTATGAAAATTCTGTAGTAATTTACAAACCATAACCAATGACATTCGCACATTAATTTACCATTCCGATTACCTTAATTAAAAATTATAAATCTTAAATAGGGATTTAAAAAAAAATATATTTTTGTTCCACTCTGTTTTTTCCTAGAAATTATGCCTATATTTTTCTTCTATTAAAGACCCGTTAGATACATTTATAAACTTTGCATATACGAGTTTTAAAAGGGAAAAATCTTAAAGAAATGTACGAGGCATAAATAAAACAAGTCTAGCGCGGTGCGAAGGCACATTTTTCTAATCTAACTGTATTACGGCTTTGATATGTATCGGATAACTGTTGCTTGACTGCTCGATAGATTTTGAATAAGTAAAAAGTGAGGTAAAGGCCACACAACAAAGCTATAAAATATACCAACGGCTATATTATCACATGTGTTCCTTATAATATCCTTAAAAGTATTCACTAGTTTTACCGCCCATTTTTTTCCAGGAAGACGGGTATATATTTTTCCTAAAAATAATATAGCAACAAGACTGATCGTGCATTTATGTATCAACGAATTGAATAATAGCGATAGTGGTGCGAAAACGAACCACTGCGGGACTCTTCCTTCGACCAGAATATTAGAGTTGGAAAAGAAATAAGCAATGACACAGCGCTATTTACAATTGAATTCTTAAAAAATAATTAATTAAAAATGACAAAATTCGTTATCTAAGCAACCTCGTAAAAACACTGAAGCGTCGATATAGAACTTTTAAAGTATATATTTTTTTACTAGTATCTATACTATGCTACGCGATTATAGCATCGCATATCTACCACTGGATATAAAATCAAATGTTGGAGTAAATCCAAGAAAATCTGGTTGAAGCGTTAAACATCAGTATGGAGGACTATTTACTCGTTTGCTGTTCCTAGTCCGACTTGCTGTGAATACATTGATACTAGCCAGCTGTACAGGTAATGTGTCAATGATTTTGATAGTTGTTAGCAAGGATACTGCGTAGTAGCTTTTTTGCATTTTTTTAATCTTCAATCTTTAATCAGAAAGCTTACAGATAGTGTATAATAGTATAAATTTAGTTATGGGAGGCCAATTACAAGTTTTAAGAAATTTGAAAAAGATTTAAGAAATTATTTTTAAGACAAGACAGGTTATGTAGCTGTAAAGCTTTAGAAATATTTACCCTATTTCTTATTGTGTCTTTCCTTATTCATTGACTTTCAAAATCTTTGGATATAATGATGGATATTTACTGACTTACTTGTAAATCTATCTAAGACACGTTATTACTAAGTTTTCTTATTTTATTTATTAATTTTATTTAACGGGAGCTTTTTGATTTTTCAATATAACTAGTTAGTGCAATAGGATAACCCACTAACGTAGGACTAACAATGACTGTAAATGGTGAAACGTGTATATTCCATACACCTTTGCTTACACCTTCAGTTACTAGCGTGATGTTGGATGTATGAATGCATGTATAACCAGATAAAATAAACTAGCTTACAAATCAAGCTTCAGTTTTTAAATTGGCGAGCAAAAATTGCTAAAATACTGTAAAATAACAAATTTTCCGCCTAGCAAAGCTCAATTTAAGTCATCAATCTTAGACATATGCGTTTCACAAATTGATTACATAAAGGACCGTCAAAGCACAAAGCTTGCAAGTGAAGCAAAACGTCGTGACGCGGTGCTCACGATTATTAATCAATTGTTTAGACCGGTAGGTGGTGTATTGATGACTGTTGAAAGTTGAAATAATGAAGGATCTATTTTTCTATTAATTTTTTTTAGTTTGGTGTATTTTACAGGTCTTTACAAGTTATTTTGATTAAAATTTTGCGTATGGCCGTATACATTTTTTAAAATGTTTTTTATATTTAAGTAGCCGTTAATATGTCAAAGTTTTTCTGCGGATATAGTTTTTGAATAAAGCTTTTGTGTTTAACTTTTATTTGACCGTTCTTTGGAATGGGTTACATTGACATTTAAAGAGCTTCGAAGAAAAACCAAAACAATTGAGGATTTTTTATACTTTTTTAGGTAGAGTCATATTTTGTGTATTTATGTCACGCCATGAGACGTCGAAAATACAAACCCTATATCTTTATATATAGTACAATTCTTCTGTAAGTGTGTATGTCACTGAACTTCTCTTAAACGACTGGACCGATTTTGATGATTTTTTTTGAGTGTGTTCAAGGGGATCTGAGAATGGTTTAGATTATTAAAAAAAGTTCAAAATTTTCAAATTAAAGACGTGTAGACAGGACGACGTCTGTCGGGTCCGCTAGTTTTATATAAACATTTTACAATCGACCTTTTTATTTCTTAAATTTGTATCCACAGATCTTCATATTTGAGATTACTTGACATGTAAATTACTTTATTGTAAAACTGAGTCAAACAACCGTTCTATTTCACCATTTTCTTAGTACGATATTCTTATAAAGAACGCAGTCTAACGCGTTATAAATCTTACAATTACTAGCCTAGAGTTATTCTTTATATATTTACAGCAAAAGTATTTCTATATAAATAAAATAAATAAATTTAACCCATTGCTGTCCCACTGCTGGGCAAGGGTCTCCTCCCGTAATGAGGGAGGGGTTAGGCCTTAAGTCCACCACGCTGGCCAAGTGCGGGTTGGGGACTTTGCATGCCCTCTGTATTAAACAAATTTTTAGGCATACAAGGTTTCCTCACGATGTTTTCCTTCACCGTTGGAGCATGTGATAATTATTTCTAATACACACATAACTTCGAAAAGTCATTGGTGTGTTGCCTCGGATTCGAACCTGCGACCACTGGCGTGGGAGGTGTCAACTTATACCACTCGGCTATCACACCCATTTCTATATATAATTATAAAAATACAGGAAGCAAATAATATAATTCTCGTTCAACTGTTTTGCAAAACCCGTCCTGTTTATTGAAATGAGTTTTATCAATGAGTTTAAGTACTTGAGGTAAGCTTGTGGGGTCTGTTTTACATAATAATAAATTTAATGTAGGATCATAGCTATATACAAATTGATAGTCTTACTTTCTTGCTATTAAGTTTTTGGGGAAAAATTATGTACTAGGTTTTCTTTCGTATTTAAAGCTTAGCCAAAATGTTTGAGATCAAGCTGCTTTTAAAAGATTTGGACTTATTTTTGAAACAATAAAAGAATACAAAAAGTTAAAATATTGAAAATGGACGTAAGTAATTTTAATTAAGAAAATTGAAATAATAAATTTATCAAATAATTAAAAGCCCTAGATTATTCACTTATAATTATTTAATATAAACATTAACATTCTTAGACTTACAATCACTATTTGCTTTCACTTGCACAAAAAGAAAAAAAATCGCAAAACTAATTTTATTTCTAATGTCCTCGGAATTCTATTAAACAATTACAGAAGTACAGCTTTACCATAATAAAAAAAAAACTAAACATAAAAAAACTATAATAAATCTGTTTTACACAGATAATAAAGTACCCGCATTATATGTCACTCCACTTAAAGCCGTTCAATCTACAAGCACCGTTGGTTCAGTGATTAAGAGCCGGCTATTTTTATCAAGAAATCTCTATTCGATTCCCGGTAACATTAAGTACGACATTTTTCCGACTACACTGACGGCCTTATTGAAATATATGTAAATTTGTATATAAATTGAACAGCCTGATACGTTTGTGTTTGTTTCCATTGGTAAACGATACGGTATAAAAGGATCAAAATCATTGACTCTTGCTTCAAAATTTGACAATTTATTATTGCTAAAGTTGTTTTTGCCATCAATTGCAAAAAAATTGAGGCTGTTACGCACACATTTAATAAAAATGCCAGATTTTATTCTACGTTAAATAGTCATTGCAGTATCTAAAAAAAATCATTTAACAAAGAAATTACAAAATCAACGTTACAGTTGAACTGAAGTTATTCAGGACTTGGTATAAAAGGGCATGTCTTTTAAAATGACCCCGCCATTATTCAGAACTCCAAACCAATTGCATTTACGCCCTATGACAATTTTAATTACGTATAAAAAAAAAATACAGAAAGAGAGAGAGAGAGAAAATAAGAGAAGATAATGAGCCTTCTTTTATAAAAACTATTTCTATCTCAATCACCGCTGCGTAAATTAAATTTCAATTATTTAAAACGTTTTCATTGGCCAACTGAATCACAAAAGCGTTCATTGACGTCCATTAAAATCATCTTTCCCTTTCTCCAAAGCCGTGTGACAATGGAAACAGGCACAAAACCTACCACGTATGCATACAACGTACTCAAAACAACTTATTGCCTTTAAAATGGCGTTACGTAACGACATGCGTTTGTGTGCATGCGCATGCGCATGTGTGCGACATTTGCATGCGATTTTCATTGCGTTAGAATTTTTCCATTTATTTTAATGTAAAGAGGAAAATACTGTTTTATTGCGATTAGACAATGGATTAGTATTTTTTGTTTTATTTGTTTTTTTGTAGTGCCATCTTTGTTTTTTATTGGCGTTTTGATGTTTTTATTGTTTGCGTGTTATTGTATGAGTAGTGTTTAGTGTAGTTTTTGTATGGATAAGGTTGTATGTTTACTGATATTTAAAATTATATTTTTATATTTTTGTACTTTTGTTAAGTCATGCTTTGATTTAATTAGTAAATAAGTAGTATCTCTACAAAATAACGTAGGTAACACAAGCAGCCCGCCTGACTCTGCCCGAGTTAGCCTAACCAATTATAGTTTGTCTATTGGTAAAAGCCGCTTGAAAATAAGATTTTGTTTGAAAGAGATTTTATTTTATAATATTTAGTGATGATGATTTTTAAACATTTTATAATGAATATTCAGTACATTAACGTATTTTTATTTTTTCATATATTAATAAATTAGTTTTTATGAAAGTAAAAATAAATCTATCGCTATACGCTTTCATGTAATAGCAGGCTCATATCCCGGAAATAATTTGTACGTTATGCAAAAATAAAATCTTTTACGCCAGATAAGTGGACGGTGGACGCTAATATATTATGTTAAGCATTTCTTTTGAGCAGTGATAGCTGAGTGGTATGCATACGGCCCTTGAGCAGGTGGTCGGGGGTTCGAACCTTACGATACACACTAAAAACTTTTCGACCTTCATCACTTGCTCTAACAATAAAAGAAAATATTTCGATAATATTTTTAAACTTTGTTTCCGTATAGAAGTTAAAATCTCATACTATTCTAGATTAGTGTGGTGTATTATTAGAGCAGGCCTTTTCTCATTCCGAGAACAAACTCATACCCAATAAAACTCAGGTTAAAATTAATGTTCTTCAAAGAATCATCGTATATTATGACCTGGTCGGGTCACTATTATTTCATTCCATTTTATGGATAATAATATGATTATTTAATTAAAATAGTCTATGTTTGTCTTTATCTGTCTTCAAGCAACAGTTCAGCCGTGATTGACAGACAGACTTCCGCTTTTAAATAATAATCTCGCAGATACTAATAACACAAAACAAATTTGAATGATAAAAGTAAAACTACATAGAAATCCCCACTTTATAAAACGTGGTTAATTATTTTCTTACTAATAAACTTCCATACATATGTACAAACAAATAGACAGCAAGAAGAACATTTTAAAGCCTTCAAAACGAGTGAAACTGTCTTCACACTTCAAAACTAAAATCTATACTAATATTATAAAGCTGAAGAGTTTGTTTGTTTGTTTGAACGCGCTAATCTCAGGAACTACTGGTCCGATTTGAAAAATTCTTTCAGTTTTAGATAGCCTATTTATCGAGGAAGACTATAGGCTATATATCATCACGCTACGGCCATTAAGAGCGGAGTAGTAACGAAAAATGTTACAAAAACGGGGCAAATTATGACCCATTCTCTCTTACGTGACGCAAGCGAAGTTGCGCGGGTCAGCTAGTTAGCACATAAACTTACTTCTTTCTTAGAAAGTACAAACATCGTAAACTAAAGAATAAATGGTTCAATAGTTATTTATATTCAAGCTTTTAGTTAGGTGGTCGGCAGAGTTAACGAGCTACTATTGTTGAACACTTCCGCAAAACTTTACTCTTTGTGTTGTTGAATTGAAAGATATGTTAGGGCTTAATGTTGCAATCTTTTCTTATGAATTAAACTAGCTGTGCCCGCGATACTGTTCGGGTCTTGGGAAATTAAATATGACTATATTGGGAAATTAAATATATCTTTTTCTCAGGTTTTTAGCTATCGACAAAGCAAATTTCATCAAAATCGATTCAGCGGTTTAGCCGTAAGCACCTAACAAACAGACACACATTCGGATTTTAAATATTCGTTTGTTTGTTATAACCATGTTATTATATTTCAGTAAGTCGGCAGTAGGATAAGGCGTAGTCTATTACAAGTTCTTAGGTTCGATTCCCAAGTAAGATGGATTTTTTGGGTTTTTATAATTTGTATTTTTTAGAATATTATAATGCCTGAAATTTCGTTATGGCATAAGTCTACCTTTAATTAAATGGGATTCAAACTACATATAAATATCGTAATTTGGAAAGTTTTAAACACCTTGATCTGTATCTTCGGGTTTTATGTTTATAATTTAATTATAAGAAAATCAAGTGTCTTATAGAATTAGTATTTTAGTAACACGAACTTTTTTATAAATTAGTGTTATCTATAAACCTGAGCTTTATAACAATTCTCTGCAGTTTTATGTTAGTGTCGGGTTTATACTTTTAACTGCCGTTTGTAATAGGAGCCTTGAATGAATCTATGAGTCTTTAATCTTGACAGGAAAACTACTTGATATTCTTAATTTAAGAAGATAATAAATAAATCACAGCAAAATTAGTATAAAACGTTATAATGCATGCATACGTGAGAGTTTTTTAATAGATTTTTCGAGTTTGTAAAGACTCGAACTCGGTTTTGAATTGCGTGGCGTATTTCAGGAGAAAATCCATGCCCAGCAGTGGGACAATGGAGGGTTTTTATTATAGCGTATTAATACTTATATCAGTTAAAAAAAATCTACATTTTATTTTATTTAGTAGCTTTGTTTACGGCCCTAATATAATTAAGGTCTTCTATTTTACCGATTCGATCATCTCTTTTCATATTTTTTTAACAGTGTTTTTTTAATTTCTACTAATTAAAAGCACTACTTTTTTTCTGCGTTGTCTGTAATATCCTAAAACACTATCTGCTAAAATTCTACTTTTTGCTTCAACTCTTTTACATAGTATACTTTTGAAGGATATTTTAAAACAACATTTACTTCTAAAAGTAGCAATTCTATCGTATTGATCGGGCACAGTTCCAATAATGATACTAATACTGATATATTCAAGATTTTTTGCAGGAAAATACTTATTTTACCTTTATTATCATTATTTACAGTTTTTCTCTACTTAAGGCAGATTATATACTAGTTGCTACCAGTGACTTTATTCGTATAGAATGATTTCCCGGCGTAAAAAGTTTACAATGAGTTAAATTAGGTCAAAAGCTATCCCGAGCACAAAATTTCAATACAATCAATTCAGTAGTTTTTGCTTGAAAGAGTGACTAACATACTTCCATAATCATTTTTTTTGTATTTATTTTGGGTCAGTAAGATTATTGGTTTGGCGATTCATGATGAACTATACAAATAGCTTAAGAATCTCTTGCTTTTCTTATTTTCTTTTTACACCTTAGGAAAAGGACTATTTTTTCCTTACATAAAAAGTTTATTAATTTAATATTGTTAACTTAAAATTTGGTTGTAATTTGGCAATTAGATGTTTAACAATCGATAACATTTGTCGTTTTTTTTTTATTAGGTAATTTTCTATGTAAGCGAAATCGCGATATGTTTTAGAGAAAAAAATGGAACGGTAAAGATATTCGCGTTTTAAGAGAACATTTAATTAGAGAAATCAGCTTAGTTTTAATATAAGGTGGTTTTCTAATGAAATCATTTTTTTCAGGCTATATTACAATTAAATACAGACGAGCTTAAGTCTTTTAATCAGTTTAAATACCTTCAATTAATACAATACTTTTTTTACACTTTACTATAAGCAGATTTTTAAAAAGTAAAATAAATTATTAGTTACGGAATGTTACGGAAATAAAATAATTAAATAGGAGTATTTACGTACGCAAGTAAATTATACGCGTTGCAAA
This sequence comes from Anticarsia gemmatalis, assembly GCF_050436995.1. NCBI lineage: Eukaryota > Metazoa > Arthropoda > Insecta > Lepidoptera > Erebidae > Anticarsia > Anticarsia gemmatalis. The sequence goes on from NC_134769.1 coordinate 2,437,436, forward strand.
TCTAATAAACGTAAAACGATTATCGTGACAATAAAACCATTTTCGAATAAAATAAACATTATCAAAATCTCATAATTATTTATATTTTAGTATCGAACAGTATATTAAAAAATATTTGTCATAATAACGAGCCATAAATCACGCCATGCCGTTTACATTCGCAAGAATTCAAACGTATTTCATAAATCGGGGGTGTCTCGAAATAAAATCGCATAACTTAAAAAAACATTCATAATAACATTATTAAACATAAAATATAATAGAAAGTAAATAAAAACTGACCTTAAAACTTCCAACACAACACAAAAAAGTTCGTATCTTCACTCACAATACAGAAAAAAGGATGCATACGCGAAGTCTTTGCAAATAAAAAAAAAACTCCCTTCGAGATTGCGCGCCAAAATCTCTAAAATGACGCACACATTTTTTATTTCCTCGTTACGCAATAACGCATTTTTTCTCCAATTTCACGGTACGGCGATCGCAGACAATAAAATTTTATTATAAAATGTATAACCCAGTCATTTCACATATTAAAAATCACAGTTCCAAAAATAACTGTTTGACAGTCACATTTTCGAAAACGAAACGCGGGCGCAGCGGCGCGCCGCTCGAAAAAAATAAAACCGAAATGGCGCGAACACATTGAAAATGTTATAATATGGCGTTATATTATAAATGTATTTTTCATAAAATATCGTTGAATTTTCATTGTATTTGTTGGAGACGCGCGCGTGTGCTGTTTCAACACATTATGATCTAACACTGGCTGGCTCTCGATTGCAGAACATACTTATTCTAAGTCAACTTACATTCGTTCATATTTGCCTGCGGGGCGTAGGGCTGTGCTGGGAGGTTAGAACCTAGTTCAACGCCTTGTTTCCGGATTCTTTTGCTTAAGCATTGTTATAAAACTCTATAAATAACTAGTTGATTTGTTAAACACTGACTTTCACGTACCATTCGCTTTACATTAGCTTTTTGTATGATAATAAAAGGATATTTTAGTTCTCAAAAAAACATTTTCTAACTTAAATATTTATCACAGAAAAATGTCTGCACAATTACATGAAAAACAACTATCTGAATATACTTACAAACCGATACAAAATCACGATATAACTTGCAAAGAAAAAATAGTATTTTATTCTTCGAATTAACACAAATCATTAATCGATGCTATCGAATGATTTTAATAGATATTTATAGCGTTGTAACATTGTAAAGCGAACAGCCCTATGCGCGTAGTACAAGAAACTTCTTGCATATAATAATATGTTTTAGCCTATATTGAGCGCTTACAAGTACCGACGTTGCGACTCAGACTGCTATACGAATAACGGTTATTTATAACTGAGCTTTTTAGGTTTTTAACTTAGTTATTTTTGCATTGATTTGTTGCACTGTGATTTTAGACCCTAGAATACAGGTTTAGAGGCTTATTTGTTTAGCAATGTGGAAATAATTAACACAAGAATCTTTTCTTTTCTTAAGAAATTTATCATTGACTTTAACAAGCAAAACTTTCAAGTTTACTTTGGCGAGTAAGGTCTTTTATAAAACGGTGTTTAATTATACCTGAATCGGATCAATGACACAAAAGGTGACAGTGATGACTGACTGTAATATATCCTTAGAATCAAGACGAGTCATTCATATGGCTATATTTTAACTTGGTTGTCTCCAAACAAATGTCTTGCCTTTCCATAAATTTAATTTTTTGACTCAAAAGAATACGACAACTTTCAGAAGTTCAAATAAATGAATTAAAGACATTTTCGTATGGTAACTTCTTAGCCTTTGTTCTCTCCCCAAAAACTTAGCTTAAGAGCCTTAACTTGTACATAAAAAGTAAAACCTCCTACACAACGAGTTATAACGAAAAATAACAGTTATAGCACATCACTAGCGTTCGTTATTGGAACAACCGCATCACTACTTAGTTGTATGCATCGTGCATTGGCCTGCACTGCCGCGATCAGATGACGAAACGAAAAGACTTAACTAGCAATCTTTCACTTTGGAATATGAACTTTAAAGTTCAAATCCTAAGGTAGGTTTTTGGTTGAGAGTTGAAGTGGATCTATGTGATAGTTTTGCGAGCTTTTTTAGAGCCTAGGCTCTTACACTTATTTCGCTATGAATTTTAGATAGGTATAGTGGTATTAGTTATAGAAAGAAATGCTGAATGTCTGTAGGCGTATATACGTTTCTAGGACATGGCAAAACGTTAGAAATCTTCGCTCGAACGATATATTGTAGTGTAATTATTGAGCGCGCGGTTATAACGATTTTTCAGTTAGGTTACGAAGTTTAGGAAAGTTTTGTCCATGGGTTTTTAGGGTTGTCTTTTTTTATGACAGAAAAAAAAATCTATTATTATTAGAAATAATGTGCTATTTAAACTTAAGGCATAAATATGTCTAAATGTGTTTAAAATCAAACTTTGCAGTTCATTAATAATTAAGAGTTCATAAAAATTTAATTTACACTTTACTAAACCGCTGCTGGGCACCTCCCGGAATAAGGAAGGGATTAGGCCTCAAATCCACTACGCGGGCAAAGCGCGTGACTTTTTATACTTGGTGGACATTAGTATCCCACTGCTGGGCAAAGGTTTTTTCCGTAGACTTGACTAAAGATAAGTGTAAAACATTATTTTGAATAGTCTTTTCGATGAGTTTTATTCTTTATCATTTCTATTTTAAGCGTCGGATAATATTTTGTATTAGCGTTTTTCAAGGACCGGAACCTTCATAAAGAAGCGTCCGATTTCATAACTTTATGCATTTATTTCATTTGGCTTCAAAGCTAAAACCTTTATCTATCTTATGGAGCTTTCGAATAACACATTATTTTTAACCCATTACTGTTCCACTGCAGAGCAAGGGTTTTAGTTTCTAGATTATTAGTATTCTGATCTAATCTAATTTCCACTTCGCAACTTTTTTCATAACGTAGCATTGGTTAGTGTTCTTCCTAATTTAAACGCAGGCAACTTTATCATGTGAGTCCGTCATTTCCTGATAAATATCGGATATACGAATAAACAAGCGTTTGTGAAATTATTCATATTTTTAGATACATTTGCTGTATCGAGTCAAACCGCCAATACATTTTTAACTAACCAAAGACCATCTCGCTGTAGCTTAAACTTATCCTCTACAAAAAAATACGAGTCTTATAATTACTTTTTTTTAATAAAAATAGCCACAATTCTTCTACACTTAACGACTAACAAATCCATCCAAAAAAACCACACCGATCCACATTTTCAAACCACCGTCAAACATACAACTACTAACGCCATCTCTTACCATCACATGGAACTAACACGTTCAGATTTAGGTCTTAACTCAAGCTCTATGCCCTTAAGCAATCGCCTACGCACTCTGAGTCATCACTGAGAAACCTTTCACTAGTTTTTGTGTTTAATCTATAGGTATTTCGGCTTAACTTCGAAGAGAAACGCTAGAAAACACGTTTGAACGAAATTGTACCTTAAATTTGGGTGAAGGAGTTGGTTTTTGTATGTGGAGAAGAAGAAGTAGTTCTTGGGTGTTATTTTGAATTATTGGACTCTATTAAGAGTGTACTTCCGTTAGGGGACTTTAGGTACGTAGGAAATCTTTATACTTACATAATATCATGACTGTTATACCTGAAGGTGCAGGCAAAGGTGTATGAAATACGAGAGTCTATTGCCATTTACGTAAATCCGGGTTACCGTTCAAAAATACTGTAATATAAATTACAGAAGACCAAAAGCACTTTGTTCGACTCAAGAATCGAACCGGGAACCTCATGATCAGCAGTCGGATACACTACCGGCTCCGCCTCAGAGCCAATTAAAGTATCTTCTCATAATTAAAATAGGCCTGAGGCTATACTAGCCATCACAAATTGTATTCCTTCAAAAACATGTTCAATAAACTAAAATCCTTCAGAAAAGCAAGCTTTATCCCCATGTTTCTCTTCACCGTTATAACAAGTGATAATAAATTTCTAAAACACACATAACTTTGAAAAGTCAGAGGTCGGGCCTGGAAGCCTTGACCACGTGGGAGGTGAATGCTTATACCAATCGGCTATAAAATTTGTTACTAGAGAAATGAAAATGAAATTTAAAAATAACTAGCTGACCCGCGCAGCTCAGATCACGCTTTTTTGTTTTTATTTAATATCGCGCATTTTCAAATATATTCACCTTTTACACCTTCTCTGGACTTCCACAAATAGGACTAAAATTAGCCAAATCAGTCCAGCCGTTCTCGAGTTTTAACGAGACTAACGAACAGCATTTCATTTATACATATATATATAGATTATACGACGCAAGAATCGAGTTTTGACGAAAGCCGCTTGTCTCTGGTCATTCTTTTTTGTTGGTCATAAACTTCTTCAGTTTTAACTTGAACTGGATTATGGAGTAAAAGACTGTCTAACTAACTGTAATTTGTACTAATAGAGTCAATCATGAGACAAAACCTTTATGAATTTAACACTTAGACCTTCAAGTGTCAAATTCGAAAAGGCTTTGTGTAGATTAGAAATATCAAGATTATTGTTGAAGAAGTCGAAAATACTTTAGTAATCGGGCCCTGAGTTGGAACGGAATAACGACCGCCAAATTCACTTGTTTATTACTATTAATTTGCTACAAAGTTTCTATTTACGAAAGAATTTAAAAAATCTTCAGACTATAATTACTTTTTCCATTTTGAGATCAATTATGACTCTACTCGTATTAGTCATTAAATCAAAGGCTTCAACAATAAATAATCACTATAATCTCTAACTAGACAAAAGAAAGTTCCTTTTGTCCAAAATCTCCAGGATATTGATAGTTAAGTAAGTATTAGCGTAAGTCACATGTTCACGGCGAGTTGTAAAGGAATGTAAGGTAAAGAATGCGCCTAGTAAAAACTTCGTGTCAATACGAGGCTACGGCGGGTATGTTGCTTCACTTAAAATTTATTATAGAAAGAAATTTATTAAATCTTTCATGTACTTCTTGTTGTGTGATTAGTGGTCAACCTAGTGTCAAAGTTGTTTAATCGCCCGAAGGCCTTTGACGGAGCTTAACGACTGTTATCTTAATAGACAAGAACCGGGACTGGCTTTTTACGTGCCCTCCGAGGCATGGAGACGCGTAGTTCAAATACCACTATGCGGTCACCCATCTATGGAATGACCGCGCCAATGGTTGCTTAACCCACAGATCTTTTACCGACCGGTGAGCACAACTGGCCATGGACGCCTTTGAGTGACACCACTATGATCTTATGTCTATTACAAAACATAGGTTTGTTTCTCATCTGCCTGTAGTCAATACTTGACTGAATATTATGCAATTTCTCGAATAAATAGAGAAATTTATAAAAATATAATTAAGGGACTAGATTCCTCTGCTTGTTTTAACTATTCTTATTAACTAGTTTTAGTAGGTTTTAGTTTAAAAGTAATCTGGAAAATATGTACACACTGATACATCAAGCAGTTGCGTTGCCGTCGGCAAATAAAAATCACATCTCTTAACTCTGATTTTGTTTTTTTAAAAGACAACTTCCGTTGCCTTCTTCTTATCTTACGACTAGCTGACCCGCGCAACTTCGCTTGCGTCACCGAAGAGAGAATGGGTCATAATTTTCCCCGTATTTGTTACATTTTTCGTTGCTACTCCGCTCCTAAGGGCCGTAGCGTGATGGTATATATCCTTCCTCGATAAATGGACTAATATAACACTGAAACAATTTTTCAAATCAGACCAGTAGTTCCTGGAATTAGCGCGTTCAAACAAACAAACAAACCAACAAACAGACTCTTCAGCTTTATAATATTAGTAAAGATTAGTATAGATTAATGGTCAACCTAGTTGTTCAAGCCATCCGAAGGCCTCATATTTTTACCGAACTCAAACCATTATGCATTATAAGGAAGTAGAGCAAACTCCAGTCACACAACGATTGAACTCACATCAATTTTCTTACACCATTACCAGTGTCTAGTTTTTTGTCAAAGAAAAATCCCTCTTATTACATTACGAGAGTTCGTGTAGTGTGTTGTTTTGCACACATTTGTCCAGTGCATCGTGAGGGATGACTTACACGGAACATAATGTGGTGTTTTGTAAGACTTTTTTGTATAACTGTACTGTATAAAGCTATGAAATTGTAGAGCTATGATAAGCTTAAAATGGGGATTAACTGTAGTTGTGATTGGCGGTTATGTATGAATATTAATGTAGATTGATTGAAGAAAAAGTTTGTAGGGATCGTAGTAAGTGGCGCGGTCTACACTCGCTTGAGAGAAGACGTAGTTATCTTTATATATATAATTCTTCTGTAAGTGTGTATGTCACTAAACTTCTCTTAAACGACTGTACCGATTTTGATGATTTTTTTTGTGTGTGTTCAAGGGGATCTGAGAATGGTTTAGATTCCAAATTTTGTCCGCTGGACAATGTTTTTTTATTTTTTTTTTATGGCAAAACAACGTTTGCCGGCTCAGCTAGTGTATGCATAAAAACTGAAAATCTTAGACAAAATTTTAGTACCTATTTGAAATGTGGTTGGAGATGTATCTAGTTTTAGTGATAAATTGATCGCCGCCCTTGCACATTTCTCAAATCTCATTAATTAGGTATACCTGTTCTACCCGTTTTTATTTTTGCTTAGCGCTTTTAAATGGTAGTATTTCATAATAAGTTTAAGGCAGAGCGGTTCAGTGGTCGTAAAAGCGTAACAAAGAGACTTTTGCGCATGTAATTATTGATATGAAAAGTTGAGTATGGGAAATAGCATTACAGTAGCTCAATTCTCTATTGCTATCGACTACCGACAACCGAGCTGTCATCGAGAAATGTTGTATGAACATCTGATCAGCGCCTCTGACGGGCGTCGTAGAAACTTTTTGGCAGTACGTTCTAAATGTCAAAATGTCGATAGCTAGTCGGTTGTCGATAGTCGATAGTGGTAGAGAATCGAGGTACAGTTCCATGTATTATTGTCGTAGTCTATTAGCCTTCCTGCTAATTACCGTGCTCAAACTCCCACTGATAATGTGGTAAAGGAACACCTAATACCACAACTCAATTCCTAACACTACCTCAACGGAAATCGAAACTGAGACCTCATGATTGACAATCACGTACATGATTGTTGCACCATTAGAGGAAAGCTACATCACATTTTTAAACTCAAACGTGGCATAATTTTTTTTTTGTAATTTATCACTAAAAATACTAAAAGTTGTGTAAGAATACAAAGGTATAAATATAACACCCATTTTTTAAGGATTGATTTGAGAAACTAGGGGATAAACTTTTTGCTACCATATACCGGGAACATTACCGAACCTAGGGCTAAAATCTTATGTCTCTTTACCCGACTCGGAAATCGAACTTCATTAGAAGTCACATACAACAAATACCAATAAAACTACACAGGCATTGAATATTCACCTTTTTTGGAACGTCAAGCCATCCAAGGTAAAATTCATGATCATAAACACCCATAAAACACAAGAAGGCCACATTTTGATGATAAACAACATGATTACTTAAGGTAACTTCCACATAACTCGTAGTTTAGCAAAAAAACAACCACTTAAACTAACAATTTGATAATAAAACAGTAATCTAACTTTTTCCTACGACGCGGCTCGCGCATTTAATATAAAATCACATTAGGGCTAATGATTCAACTAACAGCTTTACAAAAAAATATTATTAATAGTGAATATTTATTTTTTCAGCGCATTATTGCGTAGTTATAGAGTTTCTTGTTCGGTGTGTGTTAAGTGGTTTTCGAGAAAAATGATTGAAAAATATACTTTGTAATGATGTTGATACTTTGTAAACAGAAGAAGTACTTATTTATGATGTTCTAAGTTAGTTAGTCAGATTATTTAACCTCAAAATGAAATATTTTTTTAATTTTGAGGTGTTTCCATTGTGATGCGTTGTTCACGGAATTAATGAGATAAAAATATTAACAACCTTTTTTAAAGGTCCTTATTTATTATTTGATAAGTTTATTGTAGTAAATTGTAAGATAAAGTCCCCGCCGCGTTTTTGTTTCAGTTCACAATAAGCTCAAAGCTACTTGATGGATTTTCATTTGGTTTTCACTAATAGTTTTAACAAATTAAAAGAAATATTTAATAGAGTTTTACGAAAATTGGCGGAAATACGATTATTAAAGATGTTTAAAGGAACTAGACTGTAATAATGAGTATGCTTGATAATAGTATAATAATATTGCCAATTACGTCTCAGGTTCATACCCGGTCGAAGTGTGTTTAGTTTCATAAGTGATCTAGCGTATTGCAAATGTTGTAACGGTCTCAAGTTCGATATTGTCTCGTGCAAAGGTGTTCTTGTGTTGGTCGTTCAGGGAATTCTCTGAAACAGCCCCGGTTGGTGCGAAGACCGGAAATTGACTATGTTCTCGCCTTACAAGAGGCTGAAGACATTGGAATTATCTCGAGATCTGTCTGCTATTTTCTCAAGAATACGTTATGAAATATAATAGGTACCTACTGAAATACAGCCGCGGTTTTTTACAGAAATACGGGAAAAACACAAAACCTTTTTTTTAAGTTGGCTTAAAATTACACGGGGTCTTTAAGCAAACCTAAAGAAAGCCACCGACTACAATCTTCTCAAACTACAGTTATTTTCATTCAATTTAAGTCGTACATGCTGTTATGTTGCCATGTATGTCCGTCGGCTACGTGTACCGACTGATCTTTTAAAGAACATCATACAACGTACTCCATTAACCAATAGCATGGATCTACCTAAGTATTTTTTATTTAATATGATACCTATTTATTAATACAGATTACGTCAACAACAAAGTGGTAAATATGTTTTAAGACGATTTTGTAAAGTTGCAATCGTTGTTTAAAGGCCTTCGGGTGGCTTGAACAACTTCGACACGAGGTTCACCACTAACCATACTATAAGAAGAAGATTTCATTTGACCCATCTGCCAAGAACGTATTTTGGAGAAAATAAAATTCGTAACTTAAGTCTAACTAATTCAATATGTTGTCTCAAAAATTTCGAGCACAACGAAAATACTCGAACAAAATAAAACCTGAATACTATAACTACTTTTTTGTGTTACTATAGTTACTATAGATGTGCTAAAGTTGTATAGACGTAGGGGAGTCTGTCTGCATCCCTACCCTCTTTAAAAAACTACTCTTTTGAATAGGGATTACTGTCTGAGTCTGTGTGAATATTTTTTTGTGATAACTAGTATTTGTGCAACTTTGTAGATATTTTTTGTGATCCCATGAAATAAAGTAATGGTTTTTAAAATGTAAATGATCTTGATTTAGTATGATTTTGTAAGTCCAAAAGTTAATACTGTAGTACTCTTTAAGTATATTAAGAAAGTTTTAAAAGACTATTTTGTATTAAGAATTTAAGTCAGTAGTAAGGAAGATGGTAGAAATCATAGCAAGTGGTTCTTTGGTCTCTGTCTATCCCTATCAGAAATGGCGTGATCTTATGTATCTCACTAAGTATAAATGTCAAGTTAGTTTTAATACAATATGAACAGGCTGCGAAATTCTAGGCCTACAGTGCTGGCTTAGAAAACTTCCAGTATAGAAAATTGTCGATAGAACCGCAAGTAGCTAGTTAATATTACTTTTATTATATAAAAAGTATTACTTTGGAATCATTAAAAAAGTCCGCTTCTCTGAAATTTGCTCTTAGAAACCTTTACTCTCTCTCTCTATCTTGACTCTCCTCCTCCCATTCTTAAGATGTTTTACATCTTCAAGATTCAATTAATCTATCTCAAGAAATATTATTATTTGATCTACATTTAAATCAGCATTGAAATCAATATATTCAAAATTAATTTCTATTTAAACTTCTAATACTGAAGGCAGCGTTAGAAAATGTTTGACGTTAGACGTCTCCATGTTGTTTTCCTCTAAGTCTGTTTTCAAAACATTCCGTTCATCTGTAGCATCTATATTCAAGAGAAGTTTACCAAAAACCCGCATTACTAATAAACAAGAGAACAAAGCTCTAAAACCAATGCACCAATTCAACTAATAAGTCTAAAAGCTTAATTAAATAATATCAAAAGGATCGTAATTAAATAAGCCATCGACAAGCCCCGCCATAAATTCTCGCGCAAGGGGCGTGACCGATAGATTTTAATACAAAACCGGCCATATTGATGTATACATTTTTTCGAACTACCCCCCTACCCATCCTACATAATTGAACGTTGTGAAAACTATCGCGTTAGTAAATGACGTCCCCCTTCCATCCCCCCTCCCCGGACCCCGCAGTTTTCAACATGGCCGAGATCAATAATTTGGCTGGGCAATGACTGTGATGACTCGGACATGCGCAAAGGGTACGCACGCTCGAATCATCGGCAAAACCTGAACTTGACTTGGCGAAAACGAAAGTTAGGGCAAATGTTTCTACACTGTTCTTGGCATCCGATACTAACATACTGCCTGTAGTAAGTCACAGATGATCTTTATTTTCTAAACAAGACATTTTTCTGATGATTTTTTCGTTTTTACTTAAGAAATACATTTTTTAGATAGATATTTTCTTAAATATAAAGAATTTGATGAACAAAATGATATTCGTTAAGAAATTCTGAGGGTAGACGAAAAAGAAAACGACGATGTGGAAAATTTTGGGCGAGGCCGCGAAAAAGATGAAACAAACATTGCGTTTCCAGTGAGTGCGAGCGAGATAATAGATGTCAATTTTATAGTAATAGCTACTGAAGCTATGCGTATGTAGAGTGTTCGAGTAGATACACATATATGTTTCTCTTTCAGTAATTACGTAGATGCACGAACAAACCCATTCCAGCGCCTACGAAATACGATTTTTTGTATGATTATGTTCCGTTGCGACAAAATTACGCGGAGATAGAAAATTTTCCTGAAAAACATATAATATCGAAATTTCATCAGAATTTATATTCTTACCTGTGAAATGTCCTCGTGAAGAAGTATCAGGTCTATGTAGAGTTTCAAGTGTAGATTCCTGTATATCTTCTTCTAAGTCTTAAATACGAGTTCCTGTCTTCTTAAAGTCTCTGTTCTCTCCTTCTTCTTCTTCTTCTGTATTGTCTTTTTATTGTATGTCTAGCCCTTGTTTAAGCCCATTAATTATACATACTCATATAAAACGTTATAGGTATAGAAATAACGCAAACATTTAACTAAGTCTTAACGTTAATTTTTATTTTTAATTTTGTACTATTTAAACAAATCTAGAAGTCGTTTCAACAGGTAGGTAAACTCGGTAAAATTTAGATATTTTTGTAACTTTTTTTGGAGTAATTTTATCTTACCTTTTTACTTATTAATTTAAGGCCAATTTAAGGCACACGAATTTGTATTTTTTTTGTTTATTTATCTTGTTTTCATCAGCCATACAATCAGAAGCGGTTGATGAAATTGGTCGAAACTTCTTCCAAATGCTTATTTGCCGAATGTTTCAAATGTCACTTAGCCTTAACTTTTAGGTCCAGAGTCTTTCACTAAATTACTTTTCACTAGATATATATAGAGAGTTTGCATATAAAAATCAATTTAAATTAATCATAAAAGTTCCAAAATTAACCAGTGTTGTTTAAATGTACTTAAAGAACGTAAGATTTAAATTCTCTTTTCTATTGTTTTCTTGTAATAACGGTTGATATAAACTTAAAACTTGTTCTATTGCGAAAAAACGTGTTTCTTTATCGTCAAATGGCGCTGGTTGTTATTCTGTTTGCTAGATTCCCCTTTGCTATGAAATCTTGGCTTTCTTTATTTTCTTGCGCATTTAACTTATTTTAGTCCGCTTCTATTGTGCCATGGTCTTCTGCGCGGACTTTCCATGTGGTTTTTTCTTCTTTTTCTTTATTTTTTTGGTTGTTGATTACGGCTGCTTCTCCCGGATGGTCGTTGATGTTGATTAGCCCTGTACGACGAATCCGAGCCAAACTGCCTCAGTTGCCTTAACACTAGTTTTACAGTAGAAATGAAACCGGTCCTTCGAAAAGTTTATAGAGTTCAAGTGTTGCTGAATACTATTGATTACAAATTCACTTAAAACCTAGTTTATGATTATGGTGTGGTGTGGGAAAAATTAAATAGCGTCTATTGCATAAAACTATTTCTTGAATGTGACGGCGGGCGGCGAATGTGCGTTGTACGCATGCGCGCAAAATTTCGAATTACGGATACCAAATTTTTGGTTTTTGTTGTTATTCGATTTTTTGAATTTAGGCCGTTTAGTTTTTGTTTTAATTTTGTTGATTTTTTATTTATTTAATTTGAAAGTTGATGGTTTTTTGTATTTGTCGCGCGGTTGGTAGTATCGCGCCGTTGCGTAGGTGGTATACACGCGGCGTCACCAGCCTCGCCGGCCACACTGATGCCGGTTGGGTTGCATTGCTGCTGCATCGGCGGCCCCACGGCCGGCCCTCGTGGGATGAGAGGCCAGCCGCCACCCGCCTCACCCCAATGATCGCGTACCTCGAAATCATCAAATAATGATTTTACGTGTTTATTATAAAACCTGTACGATGCATGTATGTGTGCGTGCTATCTAGGAAATTCTAAGCGCTCGCGTGCATGTGTGTAGTAATATTTGTTTGTTATTTGGACGTTAGAATAAACTATTTACTGAACATTATATTCATAAAGAGCTTTATGGAAAATGCGATCAATAACTTTATGTACTCGTTCCCCCGTTATGTAACGTTGGACTTTATATATTGGCAATTGTATACTTGTTGAGGTAATTATATTCTTGAAATTCTTTGTCTGTGTGTGTTTTAATGTACTTTACTACTGTAATTAAGTGGGTAGGCAGGACATTACTGTAGATGCTATGTATAAAATGTATGTCTCATTGGATAGTTGAAACACGGTGTCATTTAAAGAGAGAGATTCCGAGCGAGCGATCGGTTCCTAAATGAAGCTGAGATACTTAGAACTAACTATTGCTATTTTAAATGATAACTTTAAAATCTTGTAAAGAATAACTGCTAGGCAGATCTACCGTTCGTGTTCTACCTCTACATCATAACGTATAAAATCTTTTGTTATTTTACCGAACTCTAGTATCGGCAGAGAGCGTGCCAAAGTTGTTTTGCTAGTCGGACTTAGGAATCATTTTGCCTCGAAAATGATTATTTTCAACTTCATAATACTTGGTTGATTATCATGTTTACGGCAGTCGGTATAGTCAGACAATTTTAACGTTTGGTTGATGATTTAAGTCCATATGCAATATGTCTTTATCTTTTGGTGAAAAGCTATTTATTGAAGAAAATAATCATGAACAGGGTATTTAGTTAAAATATTTTTGCTAAAAAAATATTACAGTATAAACATGCTGAAAGCGTTCGCGTGTAAGTAGATGGTATGAAACCTGAAAAACGAAAATGAACACGTAATTTAAATAAGTATTTATTTTCGAAAACTGCACAGAGATTCAGTCATACCAAAAACATTCTCCGAAAAATATTCGTCTGCACGAAATATTCGTCGAGAATCGAATCCGCGACCCCTTATCATGCACCGTGTTGCACCCCCTCTGCGCCATTCAAATCATTCCAACCCCATCTCATCATGACTATAGGTATCCTATAGCCTTCGACACAAGTCAGATGTTACCCGACACAATAGTTCACTCAATGACTGCAACCTCTAAACCATGTCGTTCTATTTTATATGTCAAGACTTTGACATTTAAAATGGCTATTTTTAAGCCGTTTTTATAGTCATTAGGTAGGTAGGCAGTAGATCCTAGTATTTCTAGGTTTAGCGCGTAGGTAGGCAAAACATTGACGTAATTAGCTAAGGTTTTCTAAAAGGAATTTGCATTTAAATGGTCATTCAAAGTTGAAGGATTTTAAAGTGTTGATAGAAATGCGGTATGATGACTTAGTAATCATATTTGCTTATAAGTTTTCAAATAAAAATGTCTTGAAAAAAGATCTGGCGATCCTGTATGACAAGATGTATGGATGTGCATGAGACAAAGGAAGTTTGTAAGGATCGTACTAAGTGGCGTTATTTGGTCTCTGCTTACCACTATGGGTAAAGGCGTAATATTATGTACGTATTTATTTATTCATATTTGAAGGTAGTAATAAAGAAAAATAATTTTCTTCTTACCATCTAACTAATATTTTATCAGCAGATGTTTGGATGGCTCTTTGTTATCGATCATGACGAAACTACCGGATGGATTTTGATGAAATTTAGTATACAAATAGTTTATAGCCTGAATAAACATAAAGGATACTTTGAATGAAAAATGTTAATGAGTTAACGAACGGTCACCCATTCAAAACCCTGACCTATCCAACATTGCTTGACCTGGCTGTAACTACAATTTCTTCGGCTATAACCTCTAAAATATCGTGAAAGGCTTCATTTAGCCTTCATATAAATGTTAATGAGGCTGATGATGATGGCATGCACAGGGTGTTCACGTCACAGTAATCCAACAGATTAAGGGTTGTGCTCGCAAAATTCTATATATCATTATTAACTGCATGCGTTGCTGCAGAATGGAGGGTTGGCAGAGAAAATATAATTTTTACAGCTTTTTATAGAAGTGGTATCGTGCCACATAATGATAATATGATACTTTGGAGATGAGATTTGAATTTCATAGAGCCCGAAAGTAGTAAAAGGAAATGTTCAAAGCGGCTAGATAGTATATGTAATATAAAAACCATAAAAACGTGAATCTTCAGGTTATCCAGTATTTTTTCAATAGGAATAAGTAGTTAAATCGTTGGACCTAAAAAGTAAAACTTAGTTTTTTTATAAGGGCTTATCTTACCGACTATACAATTCGTCTGAAAAACTATTGAAATGGACCTAAATATCCGAGTCTCTATATTTCTGGTTTCCATATCAAAAATTGTTCCTGAAACTGTCACCTTCGGTTTTTGAGATGCATTTAGGGGCAGTTTATCTATTCAATAGCGTTAAAACTCATACAAAAAAAAACGCTATTGTATAGATAAACTACCGCTAAATGAACTCAAAAACCGGGGGTCGGATTATAACAGAGTTATTAAGCATTCTATCAAAATCTTTTAGATGAGTATTCATACTTCTGTATCTCTCATATGAGATTTTACGAATTACTGCAGCGAAAGAGCATCGTTGCTAACGCTACGTTATTTTCCGAAGCCCATAAGCCTCGTGAAAATGGTAACGCATGTAAAAATTATCAGAAATTAATAAATATATATTTAACGTCGGGTTTTAAAGCCAGTACGTAAAGTGCTCCATGTTTATTTAAATAACTTGACGTATGAGTGTACAGGGTGTTGATTTTTTTGTTTGATAGTAGATGAACGAAAAAATAATTCTAAATCAATAGGACTGAAAAGTCATGATCGTGAAGTTTCTTGATCTGTTCACGTAAGTAAACAAAATATGTTTTTTTTAGACTAAGCAACTAGTAAAATTTTGCCGCGATATTATAAAGTCACAAGATTTTAGATATATGTAGGTATACTAGCGGACCCGACAGACGTTGTCCTGTCTACACGTATTTAATTTGTAAAAAATAATTAAAAAAACATTTTCCAGCGGACAAAATTGTGAATCTAAACCATTCTCAGATCCCCTTGAACACACACAAAAAAATTCATCAGAATCGGTCCAGTCGTTTAAGAGAAGTTCAGTGACATACACACTTCCAGAAGAATTTTATATACATATAAAGATAAAGATTAAAAGTAAACCTTTGTGTTACCATAACAAAATAACATTATATTCCGACATTTCGAGAACCACGATGTTAACGGCTACTGAGATACATTAGGGCATTCTTTACTCCAACTACTTGAATAAAATTAGCTATCAACTTTAATAACTGTTTTTTTAATAAACTAATCTTAAGTAAGAAGAGAGGATTTTTACTTACATTGATAAGCAAAAAAACTTAAAAATAAGAATCAGTATTTTTGTCAAACTACGGTAGTAGGCCTTACTGGACGATAGGTTATTGAAAACAGTGATTAGCCGAAGCCAATAACTGCATCGACTCAATCTAACTACTATTTAATAAAAGCAGTCAACACTAATAAACTATTACTGACAATAATAATTACTGAAGGGTCACATCGTGAAAGATGATGATATTATTTCCTTACTTTCTAGGAAAACGCAATAACTCCAATTAATTACTAGTCGGTTAAGTATATGAGGTTCCGTATAACATATTTCGTAGATGTACTAATTAGTATCCTGTAAATATGAAATTAATTTGCCAAACGTAGTGATAAAAGTAAACCTTGAAAACGACTCTACCGATATTGAAAAACAAAAATACAAAAATGGCGAAACCTGTATGTATTTTATATACCTTTGCCTGCACCTTCGGATATAATAACCTTTGGTTATAAGTAGCTGCCATCCTCAGCTTCACCCAGTTCATAAGATTATTTTAAACAAAACATTTAGCAATGTTTTATTAAAACCTTACGCAAAGGCCTTTGGAGCCACGATCGAAAGTGCAATAGTTCTACCTGAAGCCACTTTAATCATCTGCGACAGATGAATACAAGCTAATGATGATGATGGTGATTAAAACCTCGATGATTAAACCTTCCTCAGGAATAGCTCTATCTATGCGTGAAAACAGCATGAAAATCTTTTAAATTTTAAGTAACTTTTGAATTGAACAGACAGACAGAACGCGAGTTCACTTAAATAATATATGTAGTCACGTAAAATATATCTGTTCAATTTGGGTTTATGAAAAATGAATTAGATAATTATAATATCAATACAAATATTTCTATTCCGCGTCTCGAACAGTATACGAACCCCACATACCTACTGAGTTGGTGTTCATTGACACCACATGTATAGAATCTTGGTGACATTTAGCGCAGTGGACAAATAGATGTTCAACTCATTGTCTATGCGAGACACGTGGGGGTTCGTCTCCCGTGCGGAACAAAAATGTTTGTGTAACCTAGTGACTTTGTGTGGGACTTTTAATTGTTTTTTTAAGGTGTTAATGTTTAAATAGAGACTTATTAGAGCTAATTAGACTAAAATGTTCTTAATTTTTTATTCACTTGGTGTTTTATTTCTTCTATTATTTTGTATGTCTACAATTAAAAAAGCGGTATTTAAGGTTTTGTTAAAAAAATATATGTTTAAGTGGTTTTTACGTTTATTACTACTATAAAAGAGAAAAAGAATAAGAAATTCTCAATTCAATTCCGATGTACACACATTAAAAAATATATTTGAAACATACACAATGCAGTTTCAAGTGTGATTCGAACTTATAAACATGCGTTACCTTTTTTTAATGATGAATACTAAGAAGAAGCAACGGAAACCATATACAAGCAGACGCAATCAAAACAAATATTCAGTAATTTTCCATCTGGGAATCGAATCCACGACCCATGTGCGCAACGTTAACATAAAGATGACCAAGTGAACCAATACGCTTACTTGGCTTTTCCTGAGATACCAAGTAATGATTTGAGAATTCCTTTTAATAATCTTATCAATAACTAAATTAAGACATAGCCTTTACTCCATTCGTATCTTTTCAAAAATCTTAATAAAAAATCGTTTTAATAAAATTTATTTTATACATATAACATTCACAAATCCATGTCTATACTTACTTACATTATAAATGTAAACATCTGTCTGTCTATCTCTTACACACCAAATCACTAAACTACTATATTACTATTTAAAAATATATAAAACGTGAGTGAGGCCGCGTGATATATCTAGTATCATTTTATTAAACTCAAAGATACCGTTTACCGTTTATACTTACGGGTCTCTAAAAATACAGGAAATTATCACCGGGGACTCGAACCCATTATCAATAAATTGGCAATCTGATCCTACCAGGATGTTAGGCTTATCTATTGTGCTATTAGCGATGCTGTTGGTCAAAGGGCCACGGTTCGAATTCCGAGTAAAGCACAATATTACTGTATCTGTTTAAGAAATTTGTTGTTTGTTAATTTAGTTTGTATGGCTTCTTGTTTGTATGTTTTATGTTCATTATGTTTTAATTTATTTAATATATTATAGTAACGATCGTTGATGTTTTTATATTGCGACAGTAAAAGAAATTGTTGTCAAAATTAAGATGTTATTTTCATTAATAAAAACTAATTTAAAAAAAACATTAATAAGTAAATATAATAAATAAATGAAAAATTGGATTCATCTTAGTAAAAATCACTTAGCACCATTAACACTATAAAGTATTGTAAAATCAAGCAACAAATTGAGTCACCTTGTCCAAATCAAATCATCTTCACGGGGAAAATTAACAAAATAATTTCAAAATTGTTTCAACTTTAACTATAAGTTTTTCAGAAACACTCAAAAATTTAAATTATACGGGTAACAAATATATTATCTACGAGTTACACTTTAAAACAGTTCTGTACACAAAAGGTAGAAAAGAGATCTAATTGATGAGGAATCTAAATTGTCTGTCTGTCACCAGACTACATCTCATGAGTCGTGATAGTTAGACAGTTTAAATTTTCACAGGTGATGTATTTCTGTTGCCGCTATAACAACAAATACAAAAAAATAGAACTTACTAAATATTTAAGACGACTTCCATACAACAAACGTGGTTTTTTGTTTATATTTTTAAATAAATTCATATAATCGCGCCTTATTCCCATAGCGGTAGGCAGAGAACAAAGAACACCACTTATCCATCACCACTTAACCATCTTTACAAACATCCCTCTAATTTTTAAATACTGAACTATATAATTGTGGAAATATATAGCGCAATATTATTGTAACTTATTTGGTTATTTGTAAGCAGAGCTTGTACTATACAAGCTCTGCTTAGCTTGGAATTAAATGACCGAGTGTAAGTTGTCCAATATTTGTTATATTATAGCAAGAAGTCTTGGTTCTATTATTTTGTAGTTTTATGTGTGTCTTGTTACACGCTGGACATGTTGTCTAGATCTAGATATAAACGGTCAAACTACAGGTTAAGCGAAGTACACACCAAAGTCGCTGACTCGCCGAACTATGTCGGCGACTTTGATCTTTTTAAGTAAACTCTTTTAAGTGTGTTAGTCTTAAAGTAGTCCCCATCCTGTTTTTTAAACCTAATTACGCAAGTTATTATACGGTATGTAAGCCGCTGACAAGCCGCCGGGCTATGTCGGCGGGAAGTGTTAGCGGCTTGTGTCATGAACTTCTTGATATGAAATGAATCCAATACATTCAACCGTGAGGCATGCAAATTTTGTTTTTATCAATAATTAGTCGGCAAATAAACATTCAATTTGTAATTTGAAGATCTTGTTTTTAGATTAGTTGGTGGGCTAGTTAGCTTATTAAATGCTTGCATGTATAGGCCGCCAACATGCCGCCGAGTTGTGTAGGTAGGCTGTGTCGGCAATTTTTTGTGGCCGGCTAATTGGCCTACTAAGCGCTTGTCTACGTAAGCTACCGATATGCCGCCGAGTTCTGTCGGCGAGCTACGTCGGCGGGTCAGCGACTTTAGTGTGTACACCTCCTAACACTCAATTACTAACCTAACATCCAAACTCCAAGCCTAAGGCTACATTTAAGCCCCTAAATGTAACAGACAAGTAAGTATATCTACGTGTTTCAATCTCGAAAACCACTGAACTTATTACGATGATGAACACCTTCGGGCTATTGACAATGATTTTGGAGGGTGTCATCAAAATGTTATTGCAAAGTAATTGGATTATTGACTAGACAGGTCTTAGGGCTTGTGGCTTATGGCTTAACTGTGGTAGCTTAAAGGTAGGTAAGGATAGGAATATAGTGTGCTTGATGTCGATTCATTTTAAAACTTTTTGAGAGAAATGTGTAAAGCTGTGTTTCATATTGATTGACACTGAAATTGTGTTTTGAATTACTCCTCAAAATGTGACTATTTTCATTTATGAATGATTTTTCAAAGTGTTGTAGTTTTCGAGTGTGTTTGCCTGTTACGTCTTATACGCGATGTATAAACTTAACTCATCTGTGCCTATTCCTTTGAGTATAAAATGCGTGATATTACGTATGTATTTTTGTTTTGACCGCTAACCAGGCGATAAGAAAGAAAACGTGTTTTGATTTATTGTTACTATGTATTTAAAATATTTAAGACAAGAAAGTGTGTTTCGGAAATCTTGCAGGCAGAGTTTTTTAAGATAATCCTTAATCCGCACTTGAAATATTGCACTTGAGTCAGTACTTTACCTCTTTTCTTATTTCCGAAGGAGATAATATATGAGATGAGATATTATTTTTACAGAATTTAAATACGGTGATGTGTGAAGTGCAATGACGATGTTTTGTAAGTGCTCCGGGTGTATAAGTTTGATTCTCAGACGGTTAAAAAAACTTACGATTTTCTTGGTTTAATTGTACATCAGTGTGTAATGTATGATTTATGTATCTGTTAAATAGTTCGACATACATTATTATTTCCAATAAGATAGCTAACTCCAAAGAAAAATGACGAAAATATCTTGAAATGTGTAGTATTGCGTCTTTTCAGTGTTATTAACTAAACACCTAAAAAAATTACTTCTTTCAGTTTCCTACGTTAGAATTTTACCTAGTATTAAGAACGTTGGGTCATTATCTAACACTTTGACTCGCAAAAGTATATCATAGAATGAAAGTGATTACCTCGACGACAGTTAACCCCAACAATACATAATCATTTGATTTTAAACCAATTTGCGTAGATAACTATCAACATTAACAATTTAAATTTTTGTTCCGCCACAACAATTATTTACATTAAATACGCATTTTCAGTAAATGCAAGCAGCACTTGCTCATACATCAATATAGCATTATAATAGGCGATCCACGGTTAAATCACTAGTATTAAATCATGCTGCGATACCTACATGCCTACGTTATGCGATGGCTACATTTTTGTCTCTCCATCCCTTTCTAGCACGTAGGCAGACTCTAGTCATCGTCATCAGCCCCCCCACGAGCAGGGTGGCCACCCCTTTTAACCCCCTACGTCAATATACAGCAAACAGTGTTGGATAAAATAAACTCACACCAACGAACGATATGCATTCCATACACACATACACAGACACACACACGCGACGAATTTATACAAAATTGAGCAGATAATTACTTTAATGGTATGTTTGTGTGAGTGCGGAGTACATAGCGCAGGGGGAAAGGGGGGTATCGACGAAAAATGGAAAATGTTTTTCAGCAATTTTTTTCCGGTTCGAAAATTTCGAGACTCGTTTTGATGCAAGTTTTATCCGTGCACTGCCACCATTTGCTTTTAGGGGTATTAAAATTCGCTATTTTTTTGCGCAGCCGGTATTAATGTATTATTGAATGTGACAAACTGTCGGCTGCGTATTTGAGCTTTTAATGCTGGTTAAGGTTCGAGTCTCGGACAGGCAAAACGTTGATAACGTTGGATTTTTAATGAGCTCATGACAGACGATTTTAAATATTTCATTTGTCATAACAGCAATTGTCAGGAGACTTATTGACACGTCTGTCTTTTGAAAACCTCCCTCGTAATTATTAAATACCTTTCGATAAAAATATATCGAAATGTGCCCCGTATTTTTACAGATACAACTAAATACTAATACTTCTACACTAATGTTATAACATATCTAATACGCATAAATATCATCACGCTATAAAGCACAGGAGTAAGGCAGAAACTGCGTGACAATTGCAACTAAACGTAATACTCTCTCGTTAGGCGTTTCATGCTCAGTGAAATAGTTCTAACCTTTGCTAAACTATCGTAAGCGAATGCGAAAATTATGCTTAACTTTTGAAACAATATTTTTACGACTAAAGCATATTTTAAGTGGAGTGTCTAAAAATCTTGGTGTTATTCATGATTTGAATATTAGTAGTACTAGCTAACACGCGCGGCTCCGCTTACCTACAAGCAGCCATTCTCTCGAGTATAGTATATTGTATCGAAATGCTCTTTGAAAGGGCTGTTTAATTTTCGAAAGATAAGCTTTGTTATGTATTATACAGTAGTTCATATATCTTCAAGTATAGCCTTACTGAATGTTAACAAAATCATCAACGATTTAGCCGTAACACACAGACAAGCTTTTACATGTACATATACCTACTTAAGCTTTTACAGGTATAGATTCGTATAAATATTAGAAAATAGAAGTCAGTGTAGGTATCTTCACTTACAATGCCTATTTACTACCTACTACTAGTTCAAAAAGTATCCTACAAAATTATATATGCGATATTTTGTGACGTGTGTGTATGTATAATACTCATCCTCTAAAAACCTACTGGACGGATTCTTATGAAATTTGGTGGACCGACAGCTTATTACACATAGAATACTTTTTACCTAGGGAAATCTTTTCACGCGAGCAGATGCAGGCAGAAACTAGTTTTTAAAATAGACGGTTCTAACTGCAACCAAAATCGGTCGTAGTTTTGAAACCACGAACTCCATTCAAGTTTATACATCTAGAACTTATTGATAGACTCGCCCCTATTCGAAACTACTTGATATATCCAGTGAGATGTGTTATACACTGTCTAACCCTTAGGGGAAGGCGTGAAGGTATATGCATTAGTTTATTATGATGAATTAACTTACGAGTCTATTACGAATATAGAGAGTAGATAGAAAAGATGGGAATGTGTGAGAATTAATAAAAAAATATTGTGTAATTTTTTAAGTGTAAGTTAGATGATCTCTGCCCTCGCAAAAAAATGTTGCCTTTGCCTTTAGTGTGAAAATAACAACTAGAAAATCCTTATAGCCGATTTTCTAGTACTTATTTTATACTTGATAAAGAAGTATTAATAGTTAGAGGAAAGGCTTGCATGAAAGCTTCCGGAAAACTATCTATTAAATTAAAATGATTTAAGATTTCTTATGTTTGCAGTACCTACTTATCTGCTGGATAGTCTCTTCGTAAGACAAGAAACTGACATATTTTATAAATAAAAAAAAAATTAAGTTTCTGACTTGTCTAGTACGAATTGAAATTGCTCAACGATGTTTTGCTTCTTTTCAGACATACTTATTAGAACCTTATTTTTAAAGGAGAAATGGTAAAGAGGTGAAATATACTTATGTATTTATTAAATAAGGAAAGAAAGATGTAAAGACTAGTATTTTAGAACTCTTGCTTATTATACTGTCACTTTGAAAAGAAAACTAAGTGCACATATTTGTATCGATTAATTTCATCCTGCACGTACGATATTGCTTTATTCTTCAGCGTTAAGCTTCCTGAAACTCATTTTGAAAACTTATCTTATAAACTTTTATGAGATGTTAAGTTTTCCAAAAATAACTTCTTTTGCAATATAAATAAAATGCTGTATTTAATATGCAACAAAATCCACACAAAATAACCGATACAAACTCAATAGTTTAGCTACAGACAATAGAGAATTTTCCGTATACAGTAGCCCTTATATTCCAATCTTTCGCATTACACCAAATTTTCTCACTATTCACTAACATACACTTACATTTTCAGTTCTTGTATGTATGTATGTATGTATTTGAAGTGTAATGCACGTTACTAGTTCGAACCCCTCTGTCCAAACAGAATGCTATACTACCTACGAGCCTAAAGCACAACGAGGTCATTCACCCCAGCGTGACCCGTCATCGACATCATTTTGCTACACTTGACTTTGCTATCATCCTGTAAAACTACTGTTAGGCTAGGCCTGAAAGTTTCAGTGATGAAAAATGTTTAAGTCTTAATGAGTACTTGGGTTTGGTAAAAAAATATAAGTCATTAACTGAAAAATGTATTTGTAAGTTTTAAATTAATATAAGCAGTTTTTTTAGTGACTGAAATACTGAATGATTTGTGTTTTTTTATGGTAGAAGCGTATTTTATTAGGACATTTTTAGTCGTAACATAATGAAAGTTGATTATATAAAAAGTCAAAGAAACGATGTTCGAGTGAATATTATGAAATAATTTGATTTATTGAAACAGTTAATTATAATTCATATTTTCACAATGACACTAAAAGCACATAATCTAAAATAATGGGGAAATAATGAGCCACAGGAATGATGGATGGAATACCGTCGTTTTATTTAACTTTTAACATCTCAAAAGTAGTCACATCATATAAAAAACAATATTTTAAGTTATCATAATCTACTTTTATATAAATACAAACAAAACGTTTCTCTAAATAGAATTTTAAACACAACAACCGATTTACTACCAAAAAACATTTTTTTTCCCGCCATCATTTTGCTCAACCAATCAAAAGCAGCACGAATATCATTGCAATATTCATTGAAACTATACATATTATATATATGTATTGTTCAGTACATACACGCTGACAAGTGTGAATCGCGAGCCGCCGGTCAATGACCCCGCCGCGCCTGAAAATCATCGACATTGCATCCATTATAAGAATGAAACTGCAGTATTTTGTGAAAGGCTATGCGTTAAATATTTTATGCGTGGTGAAGGATTGAAATAACGTTTTATGTTCAGAATATAATAATTTAATATAGTATTTTCTTCTTGTAGTATAAATTTATTTTAACATATTTAAAATAGATCCTTCCTCAATAAAGACAAAAATATCCTTTAAATTCCATCGAAGCTATTCGATTTGAAGAGCTTAGAACGCGCTAATTTCAGAATCTACTGGTACCGGCAAAAAACAAACTCAGTTTAGTTTTATATTGTTACAAAGTATAGGTTTTTACACTCTATTAGTACACGCATAATTATTTTTCTATCGAAACATTTACTCTTTAAATTATAACTAGTGTAACCGACTACAGAACAGATGATCTCGGGTTCAATCCTCGAATCGGGCAAAATATGATTGTTTTTTTCTTATTTATTTAAATAGCAATAGATCTTTAATGAGCAATAGATATTTAAATAGCAATCGTCTCCTATTATATGGGACTATAATTGTGACTCACAATATTTCATACAAATCTGCCTACACCTGTAACACGATTCTCTACAATAGGAACAATCGAGTATCGTGAGTTTGACATTTAAAATGTACTGCCAATATTGTTTCTACACCGTCCGCTAGAGGCGCTGAACCGATTGTCATACTTTATTTTCGACAGCTAGCCGGTTGTCGATTCTCGATAGTAGTAGAAAATCGAGCTACTGCTTATAAAAGGCGTGATATTATGTATCTCTGTATGTTTAGGCTGAACATTGTAGCATTCTTCAACGAATACTCTGATCATTTCAAAATTAATGTATCCTTTTATTTATAAATGTTAACTATCTACACTTAGACACACTAGTGTAAAGTAAAACTTATATTTTAGGCTCAATTCCCAAGCTACTTATGACGTCAGTCAGTCTCTTTCGAAACTAAACATTGTTTTATCTATACATATATTATAATAAAACAGTAAAATAACTAACAAATAAAGAGTATATAATCCTTTACATTTAGGTTTTCCACTATCAATTGAGCTAGACTCCATTTTACCTCAGAAAATAGTCTTAAAGTCCCGCACAATCTTCTCAAATATTAAACCATCAAACTCCAGCCGTAAAAGCCAATATACCTCAAATAACTTAGAGACCGACCTTGAATATTTAGTCCACATGTGTGCCAGTTCAAAACCCGGGTCAATCATTCACCACCATCGATCTCACTAATTGGCGCAGTGGTTGTACGCTTCACCTGTTCCGGGTAGCCGGTTCTATTTTCATGTAGGGCATATTTTGGATTTAGTTGCGTTTTCAGGTTATTGTGTAGTTATGAATTGATGTTGAATTTTGTGGAAGTCGTTGTTTGATGCGATGGGAATATTTTTAGGTAGCGATAGTTATAGGTTTTTTTCTAGGGTCACTTAGTGATATTTGTACTAATTTCTGTTAGCATATTATTGTCAATAGTTTAGTCTGAAGTTTGATAATATAGCTGAAATTTTATATGTCAGGATTGCTTTTTTATTGAATTGAAATATTAAAAAAGGGACATTTTGCATTTTACAGTATGATGTAGATATAAATTAAACACATAGGAATTGCTATTTATAATGCTCTGTTGAGTAAATGCCTCAGTACGCCATTTTTATGAAGTAATGTTTATTGTTCTTTTAAAAGCCTATATATTTACGTATCCATTGTCTTATTTCTACATTAGATATGTTGGTATATACTCCAGGCATGTTTCGTCCACAGCCGAAGCCGAAGGACGAGAGACCCACCAGCTTTCCACTTGAAGATACTGCTCCTCCACCACTGTCACCCTGCAGTAAAAAATAAAATTAACAAAGACGTCTGTACTTTTAAATATAGTGTAATTTTATATTCATGTAGTCTACATACTATACTACAAAGTCATCGATCTACTATCAGAACTGTAGACTTTATAAGATTGTCTCTGTGGCACATTGGTAATGTAAACGACAGTCGGTAAATAATTGTCAAAAGCTCAAAAGCAAGTCTAGGGTTTTCGTAAAATGTTCTTATTTGGTAAGTATTATTCCCGGAGTTGAATTCACAGATTTCCGTAGTTTAAAGAACTTAAAGCTGTGGGTCCTATGCCTGACCTCTGGCCAATCCTTCGGATACCGTTCCACGGGCCTGTTACAGGGATTGAGTAGAGAGAGTTCTTATGTATTGTACACTTTTGCACTGTATAATGAAACTTCCCACCGAAGCTGAACATTGGTTAGGACATATTAAAACCAGTAAATTATGATTTGATCGAATGTTATGTTATAAAAACATCAAAGACCTCATTTATACTGTGATCTCGACGTACCTGACAAGCATCTCTGCCATATCCTCCTGCACAGAACATCCTCTCAGTAAGAGTGTAGTTGTATAACGACTGCTCTACTTCTTGACATATATCCATCGGGACTATTCTGACTTTCACCTGCTGCAAGATTTCGTGGTATTCACCCTAGAAATAAGGTATAATTTTATATTTATTCATTTAAATGGTGCTAATATAGTTTTTATGTGTAGTTTAGAAATATTATATCTTGTGTGGACTTATCTATCTCTTTCTACAAATAAGTTTTGAGTAGCAACAAAGGATACTAATATTTCTTCTAATATATATGTTACTGTAAAAGCCCGAACTGTGGTAAATCCTGAGATTTTCCGGTAAAACCTAAGATTTACCAACTCTCAATGGTAAAAGTCCGAACAAGCCAGAGTTTAAAAACTATGTTACGATATATAAAAAAAACCTCCTTCATAACTATGTTTATAACTATTTCACGGTATAATTATATACTGTGACATAGTTATAAAGAAGAGTTTTGGGCAAAGCGACATGGGTAGGTTAGGTTAGAAGGCTAACCACCTTTGCCTTCGTGGTTATTTTTTTTTAACCACCCAGAAGGAGGAGCCCCACGAAGCGGGGCTCCGGCGACATCTCGGCATCATCAAGTGAATATAGGTAAAAGTTCGAAATAAAAGAATTGTTCGGACTTTTACCATTGCGAGTTGGTAAATCTTAGGTTATACCGGAAAATCTTAGGATTTACCACCGTTCGGGCTTTTACAGTAACATATACATAGTTAAACTACTCGATGACCAGTACTTAGCAAAACTGCAAGATATGCCATTATAGATATGCCATTTTAATTATACAAAAGCATGTTAGACAATCTATTTAAAAAGCATAGATATTTAGGCGGTTAAGGTACTTTTCACAAGGGAAAATTAAATAGCCAAAAAATAAAAAATGCTCATTGATATTTAGCCATATCTACGTCTAGAATATACAATAACTAAATTATAGCACTTTTAATGGTTACCTTTTCTTCTGGATACCCCCAACCTGACACATACAAATTCTCCTCATCTTCCCTCCCTATGCGTATCGCCAGGACCTTCCTCCCAAGCTTCAAGGGTCTGGCGAACTGCAGCAGCTGCACGTCGAAGTCAAACTGGTGGGCCAGCTGGTACTTCGGGTGGATGAAGTGGAATTGCACTGTGATGGTAGGTCCTTGGAGACGAGAGGTACTGCCGATTCTTACGTAGGTGTGGTTTGTGCTGTAGAAATTGGTGAAAGTTCAAATTACAAAATGAAAACAAATATGACTGCCTCCTGCGCAGTGGTTTAGGTCGCCACGCCGATATCTCTGCAACGGGAGGTCGTGGGTTCAATTTCCACACGGAGAAATTATTTGTGCGATCCAAAAATAATTGTTTCGGGTTTGTTTGTACTTTGTGTCCGTTGTTTGAATGTTCGTAAAAGTCTCCGCTACAAAGTGCGGGAGTCGTCTTTTTTAAGAAAACAAAAAAAAAAGAAAACTACAATACTACAATTTAGTATTTTCAATGAATTGAAATGAGTACCTAATTATAATGTGTCAGGCTGAAATCATTTAAATATAATTACATTTAACATCATTTATGGATAAAATTTACAAAGTATGATCAATTTTTTACGTACAAGTTTAAGCATTGTTCGTAAACCCAATCCTCCCAATTGTAGAAAAAAACAACTTGCCTACAATGTGCAGTAGTGAGAGCCCATTTGTTGTGTATAAGGGCAGCGCCGCAGACATCCCCATAACTCAGTTGATACGGAGCATCATCGATCATTATACGATGTCCACCGATTATACTAGACAAATAAAATAAAATATTATAGTTTCAGAATGGGTATACTTTCTTAAGTTTATAGATTCGTTGATTGGTAACTTTTAGATTGATTAAAAACATAACCAAATGGTAAAATTGCACTTACATAAATAAATATAAAACCGCCTCTTTTTCTAACCTAATAACACCACGTGACCACGTATTACATGGATCCTTACACATTCATGCACCGTGTCATATAGGGCCACCGGTTACTACGCACGTGTTTTTTTTTAATTTGACACATTCTACATTTCACTACATTTTCGAATGAAGTTACCTAACGATGAAAAAGTCTACGTTTGTAATGCAGTCAGTCTTATATTTAGTTAACTTCGTTCCGAATTACCTTTTCATACATTTAATACTTTATCCAGACAAACTTCTCCTCAGAAGGATCATTTTACATATTTTTACAACAGTCAACGAAATTATATTTTTTAATTCATTGAGTTTATAACGAGATCTACACTACAACGCGTTTATACTTTAAACAGTTTATATTTCCAGAATTAACCTTCAGATTTTAACCAATCCTAAAACATAATATCTTTACAAAAAGCCTTGTATTTTACACAATAACTATAGTCAGCCAAAAACTCGTTAATCACTGCAAAATCCTTTACAATCTGACTCACCAGTATACAAGGTCGAAGAGCATAAGAAACACAATCGGTAATAACATTACAACACGTGCAATCAATCACTGTTTCAATCATAAAAACTACTATATGTAAACAGATAAAAATATTGGGTAAGAAATATTAATTAATTTGTGATAGTAGTTTTAATATAAAGGACTCTTTTAGTATATGGACTCAACAGTAGGACAGACTACAACATAGGGAGCGGGTAATAAATGTTCAGGTTTGTAATGTAGGTATTCCGTATCATAGTACGTCATTTATAGTCTTTTTGAAGGCGTAAGTAGTACTTGTGAGGCTATATGATCATTTAAATACCTAATTACTAAAGTAGCATGCAGTAGAAACAATACTTAAACAATTTTTATTACAAGCCAGGAATAATCGACTCGGAAGAAAATATTCGACAGACTTTTATTTTATTTAAATATTATTAAAATAAAATAATAATATTATTGAATTTAATTACTTTGGAAAAGCAGTTATGCGTCTTTATTAAAACTTCAAAAAATTTTAAGACAATGTCATTAGGATATTTTAGTAATATATAATGTTTAATAAGTGTACGACGCATTTATGAGGGACTAGTCGGATCTTGCTATTGTTGGGGTGATTTGGAAAGAAAGGGGAAAAGCCTGTACCCAACGCTAGGACACTTGACCAGGCTAAGGAAAAGTTAAAAAAAATTGTGTTAATAAAATGGAGAAATGTAGAGTTTTTTAAAGTTTCAGATCTATTTATTTCTAAGGTCAATAAAAAACATAGCGTTCCGAAAACATTTATATCGAGTATTGAATCCTAATCGAACTTGATGCCGGTGGTTTCTTCCACCCAAGACCTGACCTTGGCGACCTTGCTGTAGACCCCGTAGGAGCCAGGAGTTGCGCAACCGTAGCCGAAGGAGACCATGCCTAAGAGACGGTCGTATGCCACTGCTGGACCCCCGGAGTCACCCTGGAAGGAAAATTTAGATGAGCATTTCTTGCGAAAAACAATTGTTGTATTTTTAGGATGTAAAAACTCTGCGATATAATAAAGAGTAAGTAAGTGTACGATTTTTAATAAAACGTTTTACGTTGATATTATGATAAAAAAATATCGGACAATTAAGGAGTTTTCCTATGGTAGACTAGCGTAGGTAGGGGTATAATATTTAATCACAACTGTCTTTCCATCAAATTTCTCTGATTTTCAACATGTGCTAACATTTTTTAGGGTTTCATGGCCACTGATTCGTTGTCACATAAGCTCTTTATACCACTATATTG